>NW_007729911.1:204392-211880 GCF_000696425.1 Galeopterus variegatus
GCGGGAGTGCCACCGTGCTCCCAAGCGGCGCACTGTAGCAGTGCGCCACCGGGCCAGCCCCATTCTTTACTTTTTTATTCTCTTTCTTCTCCTTTCTGTAATCTAAAAGCTCCAAGAGATAGGAAATTTGTGTGGGATTTAACTACCTGTGGAACGGATGCTGAATGAATTGCAGAGTAGAGAAACACAATAAAATGAGTGTGGTTACTGACCATCTCAGGTCATAGGACAGATGGCCCCTTGAATAATACACAGTCTGGTTAATTAGCCTATTACTTTGAGTTTATGATGTGCTAAATGACTGCCTCACTTGGCCAAAGCCTATTTAACAAAGCTCACCATTTCCTCTTTGATACGCTCTGTGATTTTATCAGTCGCTTCCTCATGTGCATGGAACAAGCTGATGATGCTTGTATTATCAGGGTCCAAGATATTTCCATCTTCATCTCTGACAATCAGATCAAGCTCAAGGATTCTGAAAAGCAAAAACTGGAGGTGAAATTCAACATAGGAGGCCTTTAGCACATGGGTGAGAAGTTTCTACCAGAAAGTTCTACTGATTTCTGAGGATCACTTATTTGCATAGAAAATCTCTACACGGATAGCCTCAGACACAGCTGGGGAATGCAAATCAGTGTAGTATAGCCACTTTGAAAGATGCTATGGCAGAGTGCATTAAGTTTTTTAAAAATGTACATTTCCGGGCCGGCCCGGTGGCGCACTGGGTAGTGTGCCGCTTGGGAAGCACGGCAGCGCTCCCGCCCGAGGGTTCGGATCCCACATACAGACCGGTTCCCGCTCACTGGCTGAGCGAGGCGCGGGAGCAACACCGAGGGTTGCAATCCCGTTGCCGGTCCCCGGTCCGGTACGGGGGCAACACTGAGGGTTGCGATCTGTTGCCAGACACGGAAAAAGACAAAAAAAAAAATGTACATTTCCTGTGATATTAAACTGAAACACCCCACATTGGAACAAGGATGTGTGCTGCAGCATTGTCTGCATCAGCAAAGTGTTGAAAAAAAGCACAATATCTACCAAAGAGAAAATGGCTAAATAAACTGTAACCTATAATGGAATACCACATAGAAGGGTTTTAAAAATATTATACAGTGTTGATATATTTAATGACATATCTCAGTGAAATCAAGTAGGGAAAGATGCATACAGTGTATTTTATGTAATAAATAAATAAGTAAATAACAACAAAACAAACCAAAACCAGGGAAGATCTGTTACCTCAGTGCATATATAAGGGTAACAAAGAACAGAGAAAAATCTGGACAGGAAAAGACCAAACTACCAGCACGGGTGACCTGTGAGGAGAGGTAGGAGCATAAGGCTGGGAGGGGTGGAGATGTCAGTGGATACATGTGCCTTTTCTCAATTTGTTTAATGTTTTACTCACACACGCACACGTGACCTGTGAGGAGAGGTAGGAGCATAAGGCTGGGAGGGGTGGAGATGTCAGTGGATACATGCGCCTTTTCTCAATTTGTTTAATGTTTTACTCACACACGCACACGCACACACACACACACACACACACACATACATAGAAGGTATTCATATATGTGGCTACTTCAAAAAGTTTGTGGAAAAATAAAATTAAAAGATAATATGAATCGTTCCATAAACTTTTCGAAGTATCCTCATATTACTTAATAAAAATTTGAGAATAGTGGGGCAGGGGGAATCTCATATATATTGATTGCTATCCACAGCTTGCTCTTCAGCTGTTTGACTTCCAGGCCATGAGCTTTTCCTGTTTGGTATTGATTCCTTTCAACTACATCTGTCATCCTGACTGGCATCAACAATACCAGTAACAGCAAACATCCACACAGCACTTGCAAAATGTTCTCATACATTAAGTGCTATACACAGATTAATGCACTTAATCTAATGACCTTATGAAGGGAATACTAGTAATATCCCCATTTTACAGATGAAGAAAAGACCAAAGCTAGTTAATTTGCTCAAGGTCACACAGCTATTAAAAACTAATATGGTATGCTTGTCTGCACTCTTGGCCTTTATGGTATACTTTCTAGATAGGAAAAGCTTAGGAGTAATATATGGGGTGGGCAGTGGGGAGTTTGCAGAGGCCTTGACTTTAAATTGCTTTTGCACTTGCTGTTGAGATGGAGCACACAAACAAGGCAGGAGGAGGTGGCTGATGGATAGTCTGAGAAGGCCAACAATGGTCCTGCTTGGGCACCACTACTGAGTACGAGATTTTGGAAGAACAAGGACAAATGAAGGAGGCTAAGTCTTCATCTTTTACTTGAGAATCAAATTGAGAGGCGCATCTCTCATCTCATCCAAATGCGAACGGAAGGGGGCCAAGGTTCACCCGTGTGTCCACATTCATTAGGAAATTAACTTCCAGCTAGATATGACTCATGATGTTGCACAGCCACGCCGCCCAATGGGTGGTGCTGAGGAGGAGAAAATGCACTCAGCTAATGCTGAGCAGAGGCCCAGGCGACCTCGGAAAAGATGGAGCACAGCTGATACATAATTTAATGCCAAGATTTCTCTAGCTCTTTCTCTTCAAAATGTATCAGAGAGGATTCGGTTCTAAAATGTATGAATAAAACATTTTCCCAGGTCTGGCTATCTTGGGATTTGGAGAAGTCATTTGAGGATTCCTCACTCCCTGGATACCAAAGAGCTTGCCGATTATCTCACTTGGAGCATTGGAAGCTTTAGTGGTCATGGCAGAAATGATGCAATTTCCGTGGCCCAGGGTCAGGAGAGGCTGTCCTCCCATGGGACAGCGCCACCCTGAATGCAGCAACCATTCATTTTAAAGAAAAGAGCATGTTGACATTTTCTCTTCAGAAGGTTGCCCACTGTTCTCTTCCATTTAAGAAAGTGACAAAATGAACCCAAGATGAGGATGGGAAGGAAGCCCCCACTGTATGCATTTAAAAAAAAAAAAGGAAAAGGAAACAGAGATGGCTCCTGCCACATCTCCCCATCACCCTCTGGACAAATCCAAACTTCTTTACTTGGCGCTCAAGTTTTAGGGTTCCGACTTCCATCTGCCTTCCTCTCCAAGTTCATGTTCATCTCTCATGTCCTTCCACCTTCCTCCTTCTCTCTGTCTCTGAGTTTCTCTTCTTCACTTCACCTACTAATCCCTGCTAGTCTTGGTAGATTCAGGGCATTCATCACCCCTGCCCTGCCTCCCAACCCCGTCTCCACCAAGCTTCTTGTCCATGTTTCTTCCTCTTATGGTGTGTATGATTTCCCACTCAAAGTGTCTATTCATGTCTCTGCCACCTTACTGATGCAGAGTCCTTGTGAGGCAGTAGAATGCAGTGCTTAAGCACTTGAGCTCCAGAGCTACACTGCCTGGTTCAACTTCCACTGCGTCTTAGGCAAAATCCCCTAATCACTCTGTGAGCCTCAGTCTCCTCATCTGAGAAACAGGGATGATAACTTAACTGAGCTAACACATGGAAAGTGCTTACAACAGTACCTGGCGTGGAGTGATACTCAGTAAGCTACCATTAGCTCTTACTGCTTGCTTTTTTATTGTTGTTATTAAAAATAGAGGCTTTATTTTGTATATTTCTGTACCCTTTCCTCATCTGAGAAACAGGGATGATAACTTAACTGAGCTAACACATGGAAAGTGCTTACAACTGTACCTGGCGTGGAGTGATACTCAGTAAGCTACCATTAGCTCTTACTGCTTGCTTTTTTATTGTTGTTATTAAAAATAGAGTCTTTATTTTGTATATTTCTGTACCCTCGGGGTCTTCCAGGTGTGCAACAAAGTTAGATGTCCAAATGAAATAATGGAGTGAATGAGAGAAGAAACAGGCTGGTTCTGATCCCTCCTCTAAGCTCAGCTCTACCTGGTGCTTCCCCACCTCTTACAGCTGGAGGTCAGCGTTCCTCATGCTGCTCCTGATGCTCTGCTCAGATGCCAACCACACCATGTCAAAGCCCTGAGCCCCCAAGATACCAGGCCAGTGCTAAGGGGACCAGCTCTCTCTCACTTCCAGCTGAAGTTGTTGGGGAAGGGAGAGGATCCCCTTAGCTTGGGGCCTCAGTCTTTGTGGCAGGACAACTCTCACTTCCCCAAAAGAAATGGACTGAAACTGAAAGCACATAGCCGGGTCAGAGGAATGCTGCACGGGAGAGCCTGGTTTAGAGAGGACCCTGTTTTTCCCATCATCACCATTCCTCCACTCACTAAGCACCTACTGTGTGCAGACCCTGTTCCAGGCACAGACATAGGGATGAATTTGACAGTCAATGTCTTAGAGGAGCTCCCAGGATAGCAGGGGAGATGGAACAAGAAAGAGGCGATTGCTGTTCTGGGTGCTAAGGATCTGCAAGAGCACCTAACCCAGACAGAGGTGGGCAGGGGAAAATCAGGGAAGCCTTCCTTTGAGCAGTGATCATTTCTTCTATCCCCGGTCCTTCTCAGGAACCCCCATTGAGGAAACAATGTCTGAAAGTCACAGATGTCATTGGAAATCAGCAAAATGCTCTCAGTTCTCACATTCTCAGCTGCAACTGTGCTCAGCTAAAGACACCACTGCACCAATGGCAGCAGCAGCTATGTGGCAAACCCTTCCTGTCACTTTGGGCTGACATGCTTTATAAGAGGATTTGGACACAATTGCCAGATGTGAACAGGGGAACCAGCAGAGAGACTGTGTTCCTGGGATGGGAAGCAGCTGTAATTTGGATCCTCTTGCTAGCACATGTGACAAGGGCAAGAAAGCCCAGCTTCAGGGAATTTTTTTTTTTTATTCTCTTTAAATGGGATCTTTTTACTTCCCCCTCAGGCCCTATGTTCCAGCCTTCTGACCTACTTTCAGTCTCTTGAACGTCCCATGTTCTCTCATGAACCTCTGCCCTTCCTTTTTTGTTTTAAGTCTGCTTAACAACTCTTTATCCTTCAAAATTCAGCTCAGTGGTCACCTCCTCCAGGAAGCCTTCCTAGACTTACATCCCCAAGTTGAATTAAGAGCAGTATTTTTCCTAAGCCATCAAAATTACTATAACACATATTAAAAGCTTACTTGTAATTTACTCCTAACTGGACTTTTGTCCCTTAGTGGACAGGGACTTTTATTTTTGTACTACCATACCTAGCAGAAAATTCAGCCAACCATATGTGCTCAATAAATGTTTGCTATTGGAATGAATGAACAGATGAATAGGATGTTTGGAGAATATTCACAAAACCAGGAGAGTGGGAGGTCTTCACAGTTCTTAGGTCTATCTAGGCAGCAGAGTAATGAGGCCCATGGACTTTGGAGCCAGACTGACTGGGTCTAAATTCTGGTTCTGCTATTTACCAGCTGTGTGACTCTGGACAAGTTACTTAACCTATTTGAGCCTTGGCTTCTTCATCTGAAAAAATGGGGATAATAAAATGGCATGCCCCATAGAGTTATTATAAGAATTAATTGATACACCAAGTCTGGTACATAATAAGCTCTGATTAAGTGTTAGTTATAATATTAAGATCACTACTATTATTATCAGCGGGCTGTTCTGCCTCAACAAATCGTTTCATTTTCTCCTTTACTTCATAGCATTCAAATTCCAACCAATTTCTGCTTCTCCTTCCTTTTGAGGAATCACTTTTGTTATTGTGCATGTGAGTTAGCTGACGGCATGTGGCTTGGATAATTTAGGATTGAGAAGAGACATTAAGCCTCACACGGGGAGTTAAAGGAGAGTTTTGTAAACGCAGGGATAAAATGACAGCTAAGCTGGAAGTGAACCAGCATGACTGTGCTCCCCAGCCCCTCAGAAGTAGGTTAAATGAGTGTCCTAAATCTCTCAGCCCAGTAATAGCCACCGCATAAGCCAGCCTTCACTCCACTTGCATGTTCCTGGGTCCCAGAGGGTGATAACAAAGGCACACAAGCACGGTCATTGGCAACAGCCTTCCCCCAAATAGAAAGCGGCAAACTCGCTTCTAAAAATGAAACCAATCTCTGAAGGGAGCACAGGAGGAAGGGGCATAAGTGGGGGAAGAAAGCAACTTTTCAGAGGAAAGAGAGATTACTTGTTGCCATAGTCGATCTTGGACGTGACTTTCTGCTTCAGTTCTTTCAGCTCGTCCTTGGGCAGAGTTCCTGAGAGGAGCTGGGACCTCCACTCCATCAGATCGTACATCATGCACTGCACCTGGAGGAAACGCTCCTTTTTGCTGGCCTAGGAGACAGGAAACAATCTGCAATCACCTGGGCCGAAGGAGTATGGGCATCTATTTTGGCAAGCTGTGTCAAAGTCGCGCAAGCACGTTCAGGGGCCATGGCCTGCACCTCTCTCCCAACAGTACCCAGCTCCAAAGCATGTGGGTGATGATTTTAGTCACTGGTACCTTTCTTTCCCCTGAGCGATAGGGGTTTCCCAAAATCAATAATCACTTTGGTTAAAGAAGGGGCCATGGCCTGCACCTCTCTCCCAACAGTACCCAGCTCCAAAGCATGTGGGTGATGATCTTAGTCACTGGTACCTTTCTTTCCCCTGAGCGATAGGGGTTTCCCAAAATCAATAATCACTTTGGTTAAAGAAAGGGTAATTTCTGACTTTTATCCAAAAAGATACTTTTTGGATAGAAATGTCATGAATATCTGCTTATATAACAGATGTCTCCAGGCTCAGGCCCTTCAAGGCTGGGAGCCAGGGCCATTTATCTGATGTGAAAGGACTGTTTCTAGGGCAGAATTCCCCTAAGTGAGGCATGTGTGCAATTTGTGAGACCCAAGATTGCTCTTGGTGGTACAAAGATACAACATCAAATAACACTGACCCATACAGTCATTCTCTTCCACTCTCCTTCCATCCTTCTTTTTAAGGGAAAGAGAAAGTTGCCATTTCATGGTAATATGTCTTTAAACACCTATTGCACATTTGTCAGTTTCTTTTTTTTAACAGAGAGAGAAGGTCTTGGGCTCAGAGTTTTTGACCGGATCTATAGCATGCATCTAATAACACTGTCTTGTTTTCACTGTATTTATCTGAATAGTGTTCTTCTAATTGTGCCGAGTACTTTTGGCTTTCTATTTGGGAAAGCATGTGTGGTATAAGAAAAAATACATGTATTTGGTCTTTGTCCCTGGTTCCTGGTGCAGTGCTCCTAAAACCCTTGGAATATCCTGAGTTAGGAATGTCTTTTGTTACTCATAACGAGCCCCTTGCAGCCATACCTGAGTTTATGCTAATAAGACAACTCNACTGAGGGTTGCGGTCCGTTGCCAGACACGAAAAAAGACAAAAAAAAGGAAAAAAAAAAAAAAGAAACTCTTGAACATTAAGGTTCGAGGAGCTTCCCAGATGGTAAACAACACATCAGTTTCCTGGGAGGGTGGCATCTCCAGAGAAGACATGGAAGCTCTGTGCCTCCCTGTATCTTGCCCTATGTATCTCTTCCATTTGGCTGTTAAGTATAGCACTTTCCTGAGTTCTGTGACTTGTGCTAACAAATTATGAAACCTGAAGTAG
>NW_007729911.1:213136-214793 GCF_000696425.1 Galeopterus variegatus
GGACTTGCTATCTGAAGGTTTCTTAAGGGAAAATGCCAAGTTCTATGGTACATGGGCAGGTGATGTTTTAAAAGGGGTAGTGGAGATGGACGAGAAATCACTTTAGACACAAGCATACTGCTTGCCGCCTAAACTTCCCTAGCAACTTTTGGGGAACTTATAGAATTGGATGTGCCAATTACCACATATGATGAACTGTCTACATGGCAGTTGACATTTAAGACCATAAAAGGTAAGTCTACAAATCGTGTGCACACACCAGCATCTGCACACGGCACTGTAACATAACAAATACGCAGGAAGCCTGGGTGGACATTTTTCCTCTCCGCTTACTGGTTTGCTTAGCTAAATTGCCTTCATTAGGAGCTTTGGAGCATCAAGGAGAATTTAAAATTAGATTTGCTTCAAAACAGGGAAAACAATGCAAAATGTCTTCTTCATTTTCCAGGGTCAAACCTTCTTCATAGATCTGAGGAAAATAGCCATGAGTTAATTAATACATGAGAACAGTATTTCTCCAGGTGTTATCAGCAGACTACCAAATCAAATCCCTTGAGTTTATTAAAAATGCAGATTATCCAGCCCCATCAGAGGAAGCTTTATTCGTAATGGCCATCAAGGTGATTCTTATGCACACTCAAATTTGACAACTTTTGCACTAGTTTAAAAATGTAAGGATCACACCACACCTCACTTATTATGGCTCTGTCACTAGCTAGTTGTGTGGCTTTGAGAAAGTCATCTAACCTCTCTGGGCCTTGATGTCCTCATCCTCATAGTGTGTGTTCTGCTATGTCACCAAAGCCATCTTGGCCTGCTCTGATCATGACTAAATTCCAAACTTCAACCAATTTGAAGACTGAAAGAAGCCTCCATCCCGGGGCGCAGGGTTTTGAGTCTCACCACATAGAGCTGTTTCCAGATGCTCCCCCATTCCCAAAGTGTCGTTGTCACTTCTTGTGCCAGAGGAATTTCTGCGGGAATGATGTTCTCAGTATTTCTATTTAAGGGGGGAGAGAAAACGGTGTGAAATTGAGACCCAGGTGCTAACAAGCTAAAACGCTGGCAAATTTGCATTAAGCTGCAGCTGCAGAGAAGGGCCATCTTGACATTAAACTAAACTGCGTCTAATAGCCACACCAATTGCATTATGCAAATACAGGGGCTTTCTTTTGAATGTCCTCCTTCACTGGGGTGGGCTCTTCGTCCTCATTATTCAGGATTAATCTACTTTAGTACAGTGCAAACGCAGCCCCCAGTGAAAAGTTTGATTCTCCAAACTGACTGATACCCTCTCAGAATCAGATCTGAGCAGGAATCAGTGTGGATTAGATCTCCCATCGAGTAAGGGAAAGCAGACACAAATAAACACAGGCATGAAGAAGACAGATGAGCTGAGCACCCTTCAGATCTGCCGGGTCAGATTTTCAAAGTAAACAGGACAAAGACATCCATGAGCCACTGGAGGGTCACATCTGGCCAAGAGTAGCAAATACCTTCTTTTCTCGATTGTCACCTCTTTGATGTGGATAAAGGATTTAGGAAAAATGCCCTGTAGGAAACAAAATAAAATAAGATAAAAAGACATATTCCTACAGAAATGACTTACTCTAGGTCTTCAGGATTTTTTCCAAAAACCACTAACTGGTAAAATCCT
>NW_007729911.1:215967-216402 GCF_000696425.1 Galeopterus variegatus
CTTGGTTCAGCTAACAAGAAAAGTTCATCAATTACTTGGAAATTCCTTTAGGAATTCAACCAAGGTACACAGTGGGGACACATAGTCACTGTGCTAGACACCATGAGAGCAAAGCATCTCGTGGAGATGACAGCGTAATGTGGGGTTCGAACAAAAGAGCCCCTTGAAGGTAGAGATTGGTCCTGCCTTTCTATATCATGTTGGATACCTAGGTGAGGAGATGAATGAATGCCCCAAACAGCTCTAAAGGAAGGCAGTAGAAGGTAAATTTCAAATAAAAAATGCACAATCCCACAGGGACTCAAGGGAAGGAGAAATCGTAAGTGGCGTACCAGGAAAGGTTTCAGGGAAAGGCACCAGAGATCAGCCTTAAAGAATAAGGAAAAGGGGAAGGGATTGAAGCACAGGGAGCACCTAGAGGTCAGAAAGCACAGG
>NW_007729912.1:0-4999 GCF_000696425.1 Galeopterus variegatus
ATGACCTATTGTCACAGGACCACCAATAGCTCTATGAAATGTACTCATCTTGAGGTCATGACAAGTGACTATAGCTGTGACTTTTCTCTTTTGGAACATGCTTACTCGCAGTAACTTTCCTGTTTTGAGATATGCTTGCTTGCAGGAACTGACAGACACAGTCAGTCTTGAGACCACCAGCTGCAACAGACCTATAAGGAGGTGACCATTCATTTGCTGAAACCAGTCAAAACTGGCCAGATGACAGGGGACCATTCATTTGCTGAAACCAGCCAAAACTGGCCAGATGACCTCCAAAATTAACCTTTAGTTAAACTTTCTTCATTATACCTTCATTATAATACATTACCATACTAACATATCCTCCCCATGGGGGTGAAGAGGTGTCTGGATACCCTTGACCAAAGAAGGGAAGAAAAGGGGCATAAGCCTGTTCCTGGGAATCACTGCCCCTTTCCCCAAAAGCAAGTGACATGGTCACAGCTCTGGGACCTCCTTGAGCCCCTCATCCCATAAAACTCTCTTTGCCAAATCCCTTGGGGAGAGTGTGTCTTTACAGAACATGAGCTCGCACCTCTCCATTCCCTGATCATGGAATAGCTTCTCCTTTGCTGAACCAAACTTGGTTTTGCTTCATTGGTTTAAGGCACACTGATCAGGGAGACCTTACTTAAGGGAGTAGGTGACAATATGACTCCATTCTCTACAGATAATTCAATCATTCCTTCCATCATCTGTTAATATTCAGGGCCTAATGAATTTCGGATTCTTGATAGGAATGTGTGGCTCAGAAGGACTCTGGCCCAGGACTGGAGGGTCATGTGTTCCCCGGGCGTCCCATACGGGCGGGTCCACAAGGGCTCTTCCTGCTCCGCAATCCCAAGTATACATAACTAGTTCTTTTCCTCCAAGGATCGATGTGCTTTCAGTCAGAGAAGCCATTCGTGATCTGAGGTCGCATTAGGAGGGGACAGAGAAAAAAGGGGCAAGACAGGTTGGGTGAAGGGTGGTAAGGCCAGGTGTTAGGAGACCATGGCGGAGAACGCCAGATCCCACTGTGCAAGTGGCTCAGGCGAGGGAAGAGAAGGTTGAGGTCCATAGGAGATACGGAGAGCGTCGGCCCCTCAGCTGAGGCCTTTTAGGACACTCTCCTTGGGGCTGAGTCCCCAGGGTTGGCCCCAATCCTATGTCCCTCTTTTCACCTCAGCAGTCAAATCCCGACTTTCACACTCGGCATCTAGGGGGCACCCGCCCGCGTGGGGCGGTGACGAGAGGTACCGCCGTGAGCTACACCGAGGACTTTCCAGGTGGGAGGAGAGCGGGGAGCTGCGGGGCTGGGCAGAGGACCCGGACGCCCGCGGAGGTTCCTGTGCCTTTCGGGGGCCTTTCGGGCAAGGGAGACGCGGGGCGCCTGGAAGAGTTCCCTCGGCCCCTCGCTACTCCACTGGGGCGAAAGACCTCACTCCGAAGCCCAGAGGTAGACGCAGACTCCGGCGCCAGCCACCATACCCCGCCCTCCGGGGGCCGAGTCCTCATATGTCGCCCCTGAGCCAAGTCCTCACCTCTCCACGCAATCCCCGGCAGGCGCAGACAAACCCGCCGGGACACGGCCGGCAACTAGGGCCTGCAGCCCCGACCCGGCCCTTTCTCGGGCCGGTTCTCGACTTGAGAGGTCGCGGAGCGGCTCCCAATCTCAAGAGATGACTCGGGACATTTCGCGGAGGCGTTTCCGGCCTCCAGCCCCACGCGTGGCCCGATCCGCTACCCGGGAGGTCACCCCGGTCGGTCCCCGCCAGCGGAGGCGTCCCCGTGAGGGGGCCGAGCCACCCTTGTGCGCCCCGGACCTCGCTGGGGACCATCTCCTGCGCCTTCTCCCGCGCACCTGCGGGAGCAATCTCAGGCCCGCCCACAAGGCAGAAGTAGGCCTATGGGGCCAGCTCTGTGGCCTCCAGGACTCCGGACACCGCGGCCCAACCCGGCCTGGAGTCTCTTCTCTGCTGTCCCTAACCGAACCCATTGACCCGCCCGAGCCTGACTCTAAGGCTTCAGCTAACAGCACGTGAAGAGCAAAACGATAAGGTTCATTTGCTTCAAGGTGCGATGGACGCCTGTTGTTGTCTGATTGACTCTATGGAATGATGTGTCCATTTGGATCTCAAGCATTTGAGAGCACTTGAAATAATATTTTTGGCTTCTGGGAGCAACTGAGTTTGATGAGTCTGAGTCTCTAAGTTGGTGCTCAGCTGCAGACAAGACTCCGTAGAACTCGGCCAGCGGCCACTTTAAGAAGAAGCAAAGCCCCTCTACAGTTGGTGAAGGTGGCGGCGCCTTTTCCCAGAGCCCCACGCGGGGCCTCTTTGTCTTTGTTCGGGGTGATTACCTGGAAGAGCGCCGGCACTGGTGGACTTGTGAGAACTACAGTACCCATAACGCCGAGCGCCAAGGGCAAAGACACTGAGCCAATGAACGCTCATGATCGGGCGATTCTACGGTGGTTCCATAGGTCGGGGCGGAACTTCCGGCTTCGCCCCCGGGAGTAGTCATTTTGGTTGCTTTCTTGATCCGTCTGCAGTATCAGAGTTAGTATCGCTGAGGAGGCCTCCAGAGTACCGGTCGTCCCCACTACACAGCGACTATTGGGTCGGCGGCGTTGGCGACGGCTGTGCGGGATCTTTACCCTTGTCGCCCGCCGCTCCTGGCGCTGCTGCGCTCACAGAGTCCGATGGCGGCGGCAGCGCTGAGATACTCAGCTAAGGTAAATGCTGCGTCCTCCGGGCCTCACTCTTCCTCCCTTACAGCAGTATCGTAAAGCCCCAGTGAAGGGCCTCTGCCCATGTCGCTGCAGTAGACATCCCTGTGTCCAGAACAGTGCGGAGTGTGTCGGTGCGGTCCCCAGTTCCAAAGCTAGCGTAATGGGGTGTGGGAGAATGTGACAGGGACCAGTTTGTGTTAGTCTCGATGGCACGATTGAGCAGGGAGCATTCACGCCTGGAATGGCAAGGTGAGGAGTTTTACCTTTATTATCGGGACGCTGGGAGCCATGGAGGGTTGTGAACGGAAGAGGCACATGGTCTGAATTAGGCTTTTCAAAGTTTTCTAGAAGTTGCGAAGAAATGGAACAGCCTGGAAAGGGGTTGATAATACTGAGGCACAGGGAGGTTGAGTCCTTGTACAAGCTGGGTCAGAGCCATGGAGGGTTGTGAACGGAAGAGGCACATGGTCTGAATTAGGCTTTTCAAAGTTTTCCAGAAGTTGCGAAGAAATGGAACAGCCTGGAAAGGGGTTGATAATACTGAGGCACAGGGAGGTTGAGTCCTTGTACAAGCTGGGTCCGTAGGTGAGAGTCAGCACTAAGGACTGGAAGACTGAAGGGCACTGTTAACGCAGGCATCCCTGGGTTACCTGGCTCCGGGAATGGACAGGGGAGCAAGGAGGCCTGAGTCCATGGAGCTCCCTCCATGGTCACCTGCCTTTCACTACCTTCTTCTTCCCACAGGTTCCCATGACTACAGAAGCACTTATGGACTTTATACAGGTGAGAAGAGGGTGTTTTAGTCCCTCACTGGTGCCAACCCCGCTCTTTATGTCTCTGGGATTGTGTTTTAGGATTCTTCTTCTGGCACTCTTTCAGTCCTAAGGCCTAGGGACCCCGAACAAACACCAAGCCCAGGGTCATACATCTAGGCTTGAGGCTATATAGAGTGGTTCTCGTTGCTGGAAACCAGTGCAGTAAGGTGTTGAAGATTATCCCGGGCTTAGATAACAGATGAGCAAGTGTTTGAAGGTGAGGCTGAGCTGGTTAAGGGAACCACAGGTCTCCACTCTTCCTCATGGAAACTGAAAGCTAGGGTGTAGGAGTCAGACTTAGAATCACTCTCTCAGATATTAGATGCCTCTTGTGGAGTGAGGTGAGCAGTGGGAGTTTTGGGCCAGAGGAGGGAGGTGATCATACCCAGGTCTTATCAGGTGCCCTGTAGCTACAGCATGGAGAATAGACTGAGGATGTGAAGAATGAGATAAGAAGACTGAGGAGAAGGCTACTTCAGGTGAGCGTTGATGGTGGCTGGAACAGTGTGGTGGCCACGGAGGTGGTAGAAATGGTGGAAGTGTTTGAATTCTAGATTGGTTTTTTAAGTAGAGAAGCTGAGAATTTCAGCTGTTGAAGATGAGAGATAGAATAATAGGAGTCAGGAGTGAAAGCAAGGTATTTGCATTTAGCAGTTAGAAATATGGAAGCTCCACTAACTGGGATTCTAAAGTTGCTAGTGGGGTCAACTATTGTTGGGGATACCACATGTTTCATTTTGGGACATCTTTAGAATCTGAGATGTTTCAAAGAACAGTTAGGTTAGTCATCAAGTGGTAGTTGACCACATAGGACTAGAACTGTGGTGAGGGATTCAGGTTGGAGAAATCCAAAAGGTGGTGGCCAGTGTTTGCCCTGGGGTGTAGCTTGGGTTGCAATCAGGAGGGATCCTAGTCATGCTGGTAATGCTATTAGCAGCCCAGGGAAGGGGTGGGGGTCACTATTGGGTCTTATGCTTGGGTACCTGGGTGGTTGTGGTGGAATTCACAAAGATAGGTGTGTGAGAGAATTTGCCATGGGGAGGATGTGAGAGTGAGAATGATCTGGCAAGTGGCCATGGCTCTGAGGAATGAGTGAACTTGAGGTCAATGTGAAGGGCAAGGAGTAATTGAGACAAGATGATACTAAGGCCAGGACTAGTGCTTGTTCAGCACTCTTTGAATCCACCTGGATTTTGTAGTGACCATTGGTATGTCTAAGGAGTTTGACTGAAGCAGGTACATAGTTTAGGATCAGAAGTAGACATCTGGGGCCGGTCTGTGGCACACTGGGAGAGTGTGGTGCTGATAACACCAGGGCCCCGGGTTCGGATCCCATATAGGGATGGCCGGTTCGCTCACTGGCTGAGCGTGGTGCTGACAACACCAAGACAGGGGTTAAGATCCCCTTACCGGTCATCTTTTATTAAAAAAA
>NW_007729912.1:5009-14979 GCF_000696425.1 Galeopterus variegatus
TTTTTTTTAAAAAAAAAAAAAAAAAAAAAAAAAAAGTAGACATCTGGAAGAGTCACTGGCTGGAGCAGGTCTTTGAAAGAAAGTTAGCAGGTGAGGAAGGCTATGACTGGAGAGGGGACATGAAGTACAGCACAAGCGGAAGTGGGCCATGGGTGGTTCTGGGTGGCTGAGATTGAAACAAGGAGGAGGGTTGGGCAGAGAGGCCTTTAGAGCAGGATGGGGGCTATCTCTGGCAGTGGGGACCATCAAAGGTCTGGGTAGTACTGGACCCCATTTTGATTGGCCAAGCACTTTCTGAATGTCATGGTCTGGGTAACATGTTGAGAGAACAGGGCAATGCCTATGGTGTGAGGTGGAGGGTGGAGGTGGCTGTGGGAATGCAAGTGCAGCTGTGTGAAAGAGGGATTGAGAACTAAAAGACCCATAGTCATGGCATTGAGGACCTAAGAATGATGAGTGAGCCCACATTTTTGTGTCTGACAAGTACAATCTTGGGAACCCCAGGAAAATTGCCTGACTAGAGGGGACCCAGTCCTACATACTGGGCCCAGAGTTTAGATGGCATCTCCCAGGAGGGCATAGTGATCAGTGGAACCATGAGGAGAGACTAGGGATCTGTTGAACCAGTGTCTGTTATCTGACCAGGTGGGGATTAGAGAAGAGGGTAAGCAGGGGAAGGATGAACTTGGGGTCCGAGGAAAGAAGCTGATCATGGAAAGATCTGTCCCCATCATGGCAGGGCTGTGTGACCTTTGAGGACGTGGCCATTTACTTCTCCCAGGAAGAGTGGGGGCTCCTTGATGAGGCTCAGAGGCTCCTGTACCTCGATGTGATGCTGGAGAACTTTGCGCTTATAACCTCGCTGGGTAAGGCCCTCACACCCATCTCAGTGTCCTGGTCTCTGTCTATCCACTTTCCCCTCAAAGGCAGCTCTGCCTTTTCTACAACCAGGCCATGGGCTCTCCTGACTTCTCCACTGTCTTGGCAGATGGGCTATGGTGTCAGGGATAAGTTGTGTGCACTCCCCAAGCAGCTCTGAAGCTTGCTACCCCAGAGTGTGCAGGGAAGGGTCTGGGAGTCAGGTATTTTGAGCAGCCTAAGGCATCTCACCTACTTGTTTACTCTTTCTTTGGGTTACTGTGTACAAATCCGTGGTACCTTGTGTTTGAGTTCTGCCTCCTTCTTCCAGATGACATTTCCTGTGGCTGCCTGTGTCAGGAATTGCAGGCATTTCCTCATCAGTGTTCACATGGGCCATGGGCTGTGTTGTTGCCAGTACCTCCTTCAAGGATCTGTGTGATACTAATTTTTCCTGTGTTCTCTAGTGTGCTGAGTTGCTCTGGGCCAGTGTTGGACACCCACCTTTCCTGTCTTTCCCTTAGGACTTGCATCATGCTGGCCTCATGTAGTTGTATACTGGGGGTGTGGGGAGAGCCCTGGTTGCTTCACAGGGTGGACATGGCAAGGTGGTCTCAAAGGATACCTGGCCTTAATGAGTGGCAGCTGGGGGAGGCAGTTTTCTAATTATACCAGAAACCTGTCCTGTGTTCACCAGAGTTTGAGTGCAAATGCCACTGGACATACCTAATTTCTACCTTTCTTCCTCTTAGTTGACACTTCACTGACTTATCATTTCATCTGTGACTTCTGGCCTCATGCTGCCCTTACTTTTCTGTCCTCCATGCATCATCTGTTCCTCTGCACTGCCCACTCTACAGTGTTTTCCAGCACTTACTCATACACAATGTGTTGTGAGGTTTGCACATCATTAAATACTCCTTGAGCAAAATTGTAATCTCCTCCTCCGTTCCAGTTGGATTTCCCTGGGCCTAGACACTATGAACCTTCAGCACAGTATACATGTTTCACCAGCTGACAAGGTTACTGAAGGTTTTCTGTAAGGTCTACAATTTACAGAACATGTCTCTCCCTGTGCTGCACCCTATTCTCGTATCGTGTGTCTGATGTTGACTCTCCATTTTGTGATCTTTAGAGACATAAGCAGCCCCTTCCTTACTCTGCTTCCAGCTCCCTCATCTGTGGATTCATTCCTTGATGTGTGTGTGATGGGGCTTCCCCTTTCCTGTTTTAAAATGTACCTACAGGATTTTAATATATGGAGGTGATTGAGTGCCAACACAGAGAGGTTAATGTCATAGACAGAAGAACGTATTACTTACAGTGGCAAGAGAATGTGACCACCACACCAGGTAGAATATGTGGAAGGGCCTGGTGATCAGAAGGCAGAAGTAAGAGAGATGGGAAAACATTAGGCTACAGCCTTGCTGGAGTTTCTGCAGGAAAGGCGGGGTATGGTAGACAGTTAGGATTGTGTAGTTCGAGTAATATTAGCAGACCTTGGGACAAAGGGCTGGCTAGTTTTAGTGACCTGAACTTGGGATGATTAGGGCAGAGGAATATTACCTCCTGAAATGTCCATGTCACACAGAAAATGTGATTTGGAGTATGAGGTCTGGATTGATTAATTTGCATTTGAACAGTGTGCTCCCAGCTCAGCCCTTTGCTCTCAAGAATTGGCTAGCTCTGGGAACAACAGCCTCTTCCCAGCCAGCAAAGTTTTTCAAGATGTCAAACTGTCATACAGAAAATATTTAAAAACCTGATTAAGGGCTGACCAGTTAGATCAGTTGGTTAGAGTGTGGCACTGATAACACCAAGGCCTAGGGTTTGATCCCTGTACTGGCCAACTGCAAAAAAAAAAAAAAAAAAAATTGTGTTAAAAAACATGATTAATACATTTCCATCATAGTCAACATGCATTTCATCAGCATTTCTCTGGTTTCAGTTTGTTGGCATGGAGTGGAGGATGAAGAGATGCCTTCTGAGCAGAGTGTTTCTGTAGACGTGTCACAGGTCAGGACTGCAAAGGCAGGTCCATCCACCCAAAAAACTCACCCCTATGACATGTGTGTCCCAATTCTGAAAGACATTTTACACCTGGCTGGTCTATCTGAGCAAAATCCATTCTTGGCTGGGACATGTGGAAAGCTTCAGCAGCACCAGAAGCATCACAGCACTGAGATGCCCTTGAAGAGGGACAGGGACACGGCCTCGTTTGTGAAAAGCTGTAGATTCCATGTGTTAAAGGAGCCCTTTGCCTGTGGGGAGGTTGAAAAGGACTTCGCTGCCATTTTGGGCTCATTCCAGCCCCAGGCTATTCCCAACTGTGAGAAGCCAAACAAAATCACCGAATGTGGGGAGTCCTTTCATATTGGAATAAGTCATTACAAGTGGAGTGAATTCAGAAAAACTTCCAGCCACAATCACACTTTTGTTCACCACCCACAAGTCTGCACTGGAAAAATGCTTTATGAATCTAACAAATGTGGGAAAGCCTACCACTGCGGGTACTCACTAGTTCCATTCCAGAGAGTTCACACTGGAGAAAGGCCTTATGAGTGTGGTGAATGTGGGAAATCTTTTAGCCAAACTTCCCACCTGAATGACCATCGGAGAACCCACACTGGAGAAAGGCCTTATGAGTGTGGTCAGTGTGGGAAATCATTTAGCCAAAGAGCCACCCTCATTAAACATCACAGAGTTCACACTGGAGAAAGGCCGTATGAGTGTGGTAAATGTGGTAAATCTTTTAGCCAAAGTTCTAATCTTATTGAACACTGCAGAATTCACACTGGAGAAAGGCCTTATGAGTGTGACGAATGTGGGAAAGCTTTTGGGTCCAAATCCACTCTTGTTCGGCACCAGAGAACTCACACAGGAGAAAAGCCTTATGAATGTGGTGAATGTGGGAAATTCTTTACACAAAGCCACAGTCTGCTTGAACACCGGATAATTCACACTGGAGCAAGGCCTTATGAGTGTGGCCAGTGTGGGAAATCATTTAGCCTAAAGTATGGTCTCATTCAACACCAGTTAATTCACAGTGGAGCTAGGCCTTTTGAATGTGACCAGTGTGGAAAATCCTTTAGCCAAAGAACCACCCTCAATAAACATTACAAAGTTCACACTGCAGAAAGGCCTTATGTGTGTGGGGAATGTGGGAAAGCTTTTCTGTTCAAATCTAAACTTGTTCGGCACCAGAGAACTCACACTGGAGAAAGGCCTTTTGAGTGCAGTGAATGTGGGAAATTCTTTAGACAAAGCTATACCCTCATTGAACACCAGAAAATTCACACTGGATTAAGGCCTTATGAGTGTGGTCAATGTGGGAAATCCTTTATCCAAAAGTCTGGACTCATTCAACATCAGGTAGTTCACACTGGAGAAAGGCCTTTTGAATGTGGCAAATGTGGGAAATCCTTTACACAACACTCTGGTCTCATTCTCCACCGAAAATCTCACACCATAGAGAGGCCTCATGAAAGCAGCAAATGTGGAAAAGCCTTCAACCCAAGGTCTAACATTGTTTAGCTCTTGAAAGTTCACACTTAAGAAAATACTTGCACCTACAGGGAATGTACTTTTTTTTTTTTTTTTTTCTCAGTATCATGGCACTAGAGAGCCTTTGTGAGAGAACTACCTGCCTGAAGTTGAACCTGTTACTTGTAAACATCCACAGGGGTGAGATTCCCCATGAGTTCCAGGCACATGTGAGACGTACAGGAACTGTTTTGCACATTCTAGACTTCCCAGGGCCATTGCCAGACTTAAATCACTGCCAATTTCTCTGGTAGAAGACATCTTCCCTCTACCACCTTGCACAGTGGGTACTGGTTACCCCAGATGCTAAGGGAAGGCAGATATCTGTGCGCATTACCTGGAGGAAATCTTGAGCAGTCTGAGCCTTTGTGGGGAATTTGTTCCCTTTTCTGACTGATTAAAGCGTACGTCTGACCCAGTTTTCGCCAGAAGGACCCAGCCTGTGTTCTGCTGGAGGCTTGTGTGGAAAGCTTACCTTCTTCATGGAATCTGTTGGTCTCACATGACACTCGTGGTTAACTTTTCCAGCCTCCCAATCACCAACTGATAACCACCTGCCTCACATTACGCTGGTTTGTACCCTAATAAAGGCCTTATTATGAAATCTACTTGTAATTTGGGGTTTTGCTTACTGTAGGGGGTGGCTGGAAAACTGACGGGCCTTTGTATGAAGGGATGGACACCTTTTGTGGGGGCACCAACTGTGTCTGCAGGAACAGTAAAGTGACAGAGAGTAAATATTCTGGTTTTGGTCAAATTTGCCTTGCTGCCCGAGACCTCCAAGGAAACAATTCAGGGCTTTGTGGTCCTAATTTGAGGCCTTCATGGCTCCATTTTTGGCGAAACCAGAGGTCAACCTGAGAAGGGGTCAGTTGTTAGGACAGTCTCTTGTGCTTCTGGGAAAAGCATGAATTTGTTCAGTTGTTCCCACAGGTTGTCATATAATGCCCAGCACTGTTGAGGGGAAGCTTTTCCCCAGGTTCTGCAAAGGAGACATGTGCCTTGATAACCATAATTCTGTTTGTGGTGTCACTCAAGCCTACAGGAGTCAGGCATGAGCCATAATTTGTACAGAAATACTGGGTCTGATTAATAGAGTGGGGGAGCCCACAGCAAACCAGATGGAATGTGCTGTTTAAAGAAGTGCATCCACAAAACTAGTACTGGCTGTGTCTGTGTTTATATCCAGTATAAACACACAGTTACAAGGTCTCCATGTACTAAATGTGACAATGCAGGCATAGCCTGGCTTGGAGATAATCACCTCATCATCCTGCAGGCATGTTCATGGGCTGATGCAGGTCAGAGCATGGAGCCTGGTGCACACCTTGGTACAGCCTGGAGGCTCACATAGGCTGGTTCAGTGTCAGTGTAGGACACGGCATAGGGTGGGGGATGATAATCAGAGGGAGCTGGGGTAGCAAAAGCATTGACTCTTAAATAGCAACCCCCACCAGATGTTTTTCTCTTTGCCACAATTACATTATGTACACCTCCCCGCTGTGCCCTGCACAGAACTCAGCCCTCAGAAGTCCTGGGTCTTTCTGTACCTTTTCCAGTGACTGGCTATAGATTATAATATCCAATAGCCCAAGGTGGACTTACTGCCTCTGGCTTTCTAGGCATTATGGCCCTTCAAAGACATGACCATGACCTTCACATGGTACAAATATGGACATTTGGACCTAGCCCAGAGGATGCTGTACCAGGGTGTGATGCGGGAGAACTGTGAGCTCTTGGTCTTGCTGGGAAATGCTTCACCTCTATCCCATATGGGTGACCCTGGCCTTCCTCTTTGGTTCCTCTTGTTCATGTCTGCCTCGTAAGCAAGGCCTCCTGAGCCTTCCTCCCTCTACCCACAGCCCCTGCTGTGTGCAATGGTCTGGTCTCACTTATGTTTGTCTAGTCTCCCTGTGTCTGCAGCAGAATCATTGTGGAAGAAACATTGCCTTCTAAAGTCAAACCCTCACCCCAGTTCCCAGCACACTTTGGCCTAAATTTGGGAATCCAGAGGAGAGAAACTGATTGCTGCAGTCTGGTTGAGTCAAGTGTCCCTACAGCCCAGTTACCAGAACCGTGGGTGATGGGCTGTTCTCAGAGAAGGGGCTGAGTCATGCAGGTGTCCGGGTATCTTCTCAAATAATTCAATCTCGGTACAAAAGCACCTTGTGCTGGCGAAATCTTCCCTTGTTTCCTGAGGCCTATCATAGACTCCTCCAGTAGTATGGAAATGATTTTTGAGGGCACAGAGGTATGACATCAGGTAGCATGGGTAGACATCCAGAGAAAGCTGATCCTTTTCCCCCTTTTCTTTTCCTCAGGAATGTTTTCAAGAGAAAGCTTAGGTTCAATGCTTAGTTGTTGGTGCCCCTAATGTCTAATTTCCCTTTTCTATGAGGCAGCAGTCTTGGACTCACCCCTCAGCAGCTTGCATGAGCTCACTGGAACTTAATGATGGTACTTTGATTTCATTGTAGTTTTTTGAGGATAATTTTCCATTTGTGGCTGGTCAAACTGCTTTTCCCATTTACCAGAGCAATCCAAGTTTCCCTTTTAAGGTAAATCTATTCAAGGTACATAAAAAATGGGCTCGTTTAAATTGAAACCAGTAGTAACAATGGCCACAGCTACTGTCCCCTAGTGCTGAATAATGTCATGCCTGCTTGAGGCCCTGTTCATAATCATTCATTGAATGCTCATGACATTCCTATCCAGTGAGGAAAAATACAACTAATGCAGTGAGACCCTGATAAAGCTCAACCTTCTCAATTTAAAAGATGCCCCCTCATTAAGAGAAGTTGTATTCTGCCTTCTTTGGTGGTAAAAGTCCTTTTATAAAATGTGACTGAGAATATATGATAGTTGATGACTTTGACATGTGTCTTTTAAGCCAAATCCCTGTGTGGGCTTTCTAACATTTAAGTTTTTTAGTGGTTCATGAAATGCTGATATCTGGGAACCATGAAATCATCCCCTCCCATAGGGTCCTTACCCCCTTCCCCTGTGTTAAGCCTCACTCTGGAGCCAGACCACATGGTGTTGAGTCCCATGGTGCTGAGCAGCTCTGCTGCTTATGAGCTGTGTATATTGGGCAAGGTAATGAACTTTGGTAAAATAGGGTATTACAGTATATACTACATAGGACTGTTATTAGCATAAATTGTTGAGTGTGTGAAAAGGGTACCCAACAGGGCCTGGTGCTCCCTTACTGTGTGTGTGTTAGTGGTTATGATCCCTGCTGCCATCATCATCATTGTCATCATCATCATCATCGTAATGCCTGGATTTGGCATGTTCTGGAGCATATAAACAAATTCATGTAGAAAATAAATCCGTTGAGCTTATGTTTCTGGGTCCTCAGTCTTAAAGACTCATCTACATCTGTTTCAGAACTTCAGTTTTCCTTCTTGCCTCCACAAAAGACTTTTTGTATCTGTCCAAGGCCAATTGCTGCAACAGAGTGTGCAGCACACCTTCTCCTGTCTTTTCACTTATTTCCTGCCTCTTCTGTATTTTCATCAACTCTCAGCATTAAAAACATGTATAAGTTGATTGAAAATAAAACCAATAACAATACTCTTGGATCTATAACAACCTCTAACTTATGTCAATTCTACTTATAAAATCAAGCTTGTAGAAGTTGAGTCATTCTTGCAAGGGAAGGTTTTTGTCCATTTACTCTCTATTTTTTAACTGAGATATGCACAAATTAAATTTTTTACATATGCATAAACCCAAATATCCTCACTCAGGTCAAGATTTAGAATTTTTTTTTTTTTTTAAAAGATGACCGGTAAGGGGATCTTAACCCTTGACTTGGTGCTGTCAGCACCACGCTCACCCAGTGATATGGGATCCGAACCTGGGGCCTTGGTGTTATCAGCACCACACTCTCCCAAGTGAGCCACGGGCCGACCCAAGATTTAGAATATTTTCAGCCTTGGCAAGTTCCTGGTGCCCCGTTGTTGTCAACAGCTCCTCCTACAGTGGTAATCACTATTTTGACTTTATCACCATGTATTAATTTTGAGTGTAATTGAATGGATACAAATAGAAAGTCACAGAATTTTCCCTTTTGCATCTGCATTAAACTGGGCTCTTTATCCAGTATCACTGGTGTCCTTATAACTAGGGGAAATCTGAACACAGATGCACACACAAAGAATGCCAGGTGAAGGCAAAGGCAGAGATTAGAGCAATGCTTCTATATGTCAAGAAACACTAAAGATGGCCATCAAACCACCAAAAAGCTAGGAGAGAAGCATGAAACATTTTTTTTTCATAGCCATCAGGAGGAACCAACCCTGCAGACACCTTGATCTCAGACTTCTAGCCCCCAGAACTGTAGTGCAGTAATTTCTGTTGTTCAAATCACTTAGTGTGTGGTACTTTGTTTTGGCAGCCCTAGAAAACTAATATAGCCACCCTGTGTCAAAATGGAAATGATGTTACTCCTCCAATTTAGGGTAAATTCTTTACTATTCCCAGCTCTTATTACCATAAAGTCTTGCCTTTTGAGTGATATTACTCCATGGTTGGCTAAATTTCTTGACTGACAATCCAACCTATCATGTTCTATAAATTGTTAATACAATAGTACATGTCTCTCTCCTTTTTCTATTTTCTTTTTTTTTTTTTTTTGGCATTTTCTTATGTTTATTTACTTTATCTTATTTTAAAACCATCTCCCCTTTTGTTTCCCAACTACATTGACTCTTTTTGATCAACCCTTAGATAAAACTAAACAAGCAAACAAACAAAACTGGCTTTTTGCCCCTTGCCTAATAAACTAATATAGTATCTTGCATTACTGTGGAGGAAACTGAAGAAAGGGCAAGGAAACAAATATTTATTGAGGGCCTCCACTGGCCAGAGATCTGCACTCAGTACTCATAGTTACACACGTATTAAACACATTCAGTACTACTGGTTACACAGACACATGCTGTGATCTGGCACTGTGATAGGCTCTTCACAATTACTTTTAGGCTCAAAACAATCCTATGAAATACATCTTATTCCTGTCATACAGGATGGTCTTTCCTAATAGGTCATCAACAGAAGTCAGTAGTTATAGGGGCCGGCCCGTGGCTCACTCGGGAGAGTGAGGTGCTGATAACACCAAGGCCACGGGTTCGGATCCTATATAGGGATGGCCGGTTCGCTCACTGGCTGAGCGTGGTGCTGACAACACCAAGTCAAGGGTTAAGATCCCCTTACCGGTCATCTTTTTTTTTTTAAAAAAAGTCAGTAGTTATAGCAAAGTCATACAGATACTACCCATTTCTCCCAATCTGTAATCACAGAACAGAATGTACAAGACTGGACCTAGCACTCAGTTATGCCATTAAGTCAGCTGTGTAACCTTGACAGCTCATTTTATTTGTGACCTCACATCCTTTTAGGAAGTAGGCAGCTGTAAGTGGCAAATAAAGTGATATCACTTCCCTGTGCATTGTTTCTCTCCTTTGTATCACAGGGCATTCAAAACAGATTATGCCTCAGGTTTCTTCTAGGACGTGCATTTTCTTTTTTTTTTTTTTTTTTTTTTTTTTTTTTTTTTTTAACA
>NW_007729912.1:14989-58361 GCF_000696425.1 Galeopterus variegatus
TTTTTTTTTTTTTTTTTTTTTTTTTTTTTTTTTTTTAACAGGATGACCGGTAAGGGGATCTCAACCCTTGGCTTGGTGTTGTCAGCACCACGCTCAGCCAGTGAGCAAACCGGCCATCCCTATATGGGATCCGAACCTGTGGCCTTGGTGTTACCAGCACCGCACTCTACCGAGTGAGCCACGGGCCGGCCCAAGGACGTGCATTATCTGATTCCACAAGAGACTGGAGTGGGTCTCTCCAGGGTTTTGTTCAAAACTATGGAATGTGAGTTGACAACCGTGGAAGGAAGTGGCATTACCACCAGGATTGCCAGAGGGGCACGGCAGGAAATTTGAGCTTCAGGAGTTAGGTGATTCCTCCTCATATTTCGGATCATCTTAGCTGGGATACGGTGCCCATGGACTCTTGACTAATCAAAGCTGGATATATTTTCTTATCTTGATTATTCTTTCTGCCTCTCCATTAGATACATAAATGCCTTCAAATTCATCAGCTTGGAAAGAATCAAAACCTTTGAAGAACTTTCACCAAATGCCACCTCCATGCTTGATGTAAGTAAGTCACGAAGTTAAGCTACTCAGTGCATCCCAGCAGACCCTTTGCCAGGCTCTATCTGAACACCAACTCTAGCAGTCTGGTGGTTCTCAATCAGTGAAGGTCAATAATTAGTGCTGGCTGAAAAGACAGTGGCAAAGGGACTGACAACTAGACTTAGCTATGCAGAGCTAATTTGAACATAGAATTCCATGGTTTGAAGATTAACCAGAATTCACTCTGGGGTACAAGTCCTTGCCTGGTACGAAGTTAGTCCCTTAGAAAACTTCAGAGTGTGTTTCTGTGCTTCTTGGTTATCAATGCTGCATCCTTGCTTTCAGGGTAATAGAACTCTTGCTGTGTGAGCAGCTGAGCCTTGTGATGTAACAAAGAGCTCTCTCTTAAGACCAGCTTGGAGTCTGAAAGAAATCCCTGTAAGCCTTATGCCCCTTCCCCCTGGGGTTGTACAGGTTCAACAGCCATGTTCCTACCCAGCCACACTGGGAAAAGCAAACCAGTACAGCCTGGTCTCTTCTTTTTCTTAAAAAAAAAAAAAAAATTGCCCACCCTTTTCCACTTGATACTTTCTGATTTTACTTGTCTCTCTTGTTCTTTACAACTAAATTTCTTGAGAGCAGTTCTGCTACTACTGTTATCATTTCCTTCACCTGTATTCAGTCGTTAATTCTTTGAAATGTTCATTCTTCCTAGGTCAAGCAGGCATATTTGACAGCTATATTTGAATGCTCACAGGCATCTCATACTTTGTTGCTATATGAATTCCTTATCTTCCCTCCTAACTTGTTTCAACTGTTTTCCCACTGTCTCTGCTGATGGCAAATCCCTTATCCTACTGGTCATACATGAAGTTTGGTGACATCCTCAACACCTGTTTTTCACACCTCACATCCAATCCAACTGAACATCCTTTAGGGATTAAAAAAAATTCATGACATGTCAAGAACATAACCCCTTTATCCAGTATTGCTGCCACCTTGGCTGCAGACCCCATTATCTCTCACCTGGATATCCACAATAAGTTGTCCAACCGGTCACCTGCTTCTAATCTTACCTTTTTTCAACTTCTCAGTCTATTTTCCCTTCATTTCTTGATGTAGTACTTAGTATGATCTGTTTCACATAAAAGTAGGTCCTATTCTGCTTCTGTTCCAACCCCTTTCATGGCTCCCCTATCACTCTGGGTAAAATGGGAAATTCCTCCATGGCCTACAGTGCCTCTCATGTTCCAGGTTTAGCTCTTACCATGCTCTTCCTCACTCACATCTTTCAGGCACCGGTTCTCTTACTTTTCCTGGAAAATGTGAAAAATGTGCTGGCCTAACGTGTGTGTTCTAGCTGTTTTCTCTCTATGGAACTCAAGGCTCTAAAGAAAGTATGTACGAGGCTTATACCTTCTCCTTTTTTCAAGTCTTTCCTTAAATATCCCATTATTAATGGGGCATCCCGTGCAACCCTCTTCAATATCACAATCCGTCTGCACTCTCCTGCACTTCTCATCATTGTTACCCTGCTCTCTTTTCTATTTCTACAGCATCTATCCTCTTAAAACATACTATATTATTTATGATTTTTTTTTACTGATTACTTGGTAATATCCTTAATATGTTTATAAGCAACATGACATTGGCTTTATTGCCTCACTTGTTTTCTGTCACATTACACATGTCTTATAAAGAGACTAACACACCACACATGCTCAGTAAATATTTATCGAAATGATGAAAAGGTGACAATACTGCCTCCCTGTTTATCTTTACTCTACTGGAAACATTTTCTTATTCTCCTATTTCTCTGCATCTCCTTCAATTCTGGTTTTCTTAGATCTGAAGGAATTTAAGAAGATCTCAATTGAGAAAAAATTAATTAAAAATTTAAAAAATCTCAGAGACAAGTAGATTAGAGGCTACTAGAAACTAGGGGGAAGGGATAATGAGATGGTATTGCTTAATAGGCACAGAGGATATGTCCAGGATGATGAAAAGCTTTGGAAATAGAGGTGGTGGTCACATAGCATTATGAACATAATTAATTCTTCTCAACCGTATGTTTAAAAATTCTTAAAGTGGCAATCCTTATGTATATTTTACCACAATAAAAAAAAAATTAAGTGTCACATTTGGAAGACAATAACCCTCAGAATAGTGAGGAATCCAGAATGCCATTTGCTCAACCTCTTTACCTTATTTCACAGAACTCAAGGTCCTATGTTCACCTGCTATTGAGATTTAAATTTTCTCATTATCAAAGATAGGCCACGTTTTATGGACAACTTCATAATTCTGCCGCTTTTAATGGATAGCTTCATTAATTATTGTTAATAACATTTAGGAGTTTGCACATTTTACAATTGTTTTTCTGAGATTATCTCAATTCCCCATGTAGATGCAGTCACAGCAATTAGATGTGAAATGATAATCACTTTCCAGAAGGTAAGTGAGATCATGATATACTTAAGCCTTTATCCCAAGACTCAGATGTTCATTTTCCACACATGCATCATGCCACCATGACAGTCACTGTCATGTCAGCAAATGACAATTTGGTAAGTAACCACTATTTCCAGGTAAGTATCAGATTATAAAAAGGAATAGAATATAGGGCCGGCCCATGGCTCACTCGGGAGAGTGCGGTGCTGATAACACCAAGGCCCCGGGTTCGGATCCCACATAGGGATGGCCAGTTCGCTCACTGGCTGAGCGTGGTGCTGACAACACCAAGTCAAGGGTTAAGATCCCCTTACCGGTCATCTTTTGAAAAAAAAAAAAAATTGTGGTAAAATGTATATACCATAAAATTTGCTAGTTTAACCATTTTTAAGTATACAATTTAGTGGTATTAAATGCATTCACATTGTTGTGCAATCATCACCATTATCCATCTCCAGAATATTTTTCATCTTCTGGAACTGAAATTCTGTACCCGTTAAACAATAACTACCTATTCGCAAAAAAAAAAAAAAAAAAAAAGAAAGAAAGAAAAGAAACACTATATGGAAAAGCAATTCTGCTTGCTGGGGTTAGGACACAAATACTAACAGTGAGAGGCAGAGGGATATTCTCTGAAGAACTCAGAGACATGTCATCATTGTCTACTTGCTTTAGGGCTGCCTAATTGTTCTCTAGCTTGTCTGAATTAATATCTCATTTCTGATCCAACTGACTGATTTTCAGAACATTCACTATAAAGACTTCACTACGTTTGAAGTTAAGATCAATAAGTGAATGTGTTTAACTCACAGTTACTGAGTATTCTTTAGTATGTCTGTAGCTAGTGTTGGTATATGCGTTGTTTTAGTCTTTTTCTATCATGATTTGCCAATGGAAGTCGGTAGAGTATTTCTCTAAAATTTCTCTAATCACTGCCAAGGAGCACCTTCTTTTCCTATTTAGTGAACTGAAAGACTCCCTTCAGAAAAATATGACTCAAAGTTTGCAAATTTCAAGTGGTAGGAATAATCAGGGAAGTAAAGAATCTTCAGATAAAAATGTTACCCTGATATGGAAGCATGTGTCATATGTACATAATATCTTAATTCCATTAAACTATGAACTATATAGATCTCAGGTACTTGTAGATTTCTAGTGTGACACCAAGAGGGCATTAAACAGTTTGTTTTAACCAACAATATTTCCACCATAGGTACTCTGTGCTGGGTATCTGTATATACTTTCTTGGAAAGAGAATTTTTCTCAATTAAATTCTCATTGTGCTCATATAGAACCTTTTTAATCAAAGTAATGTTAAGAGCCTTCATTTGTTCTAGAATGACTTCAGTTCTTAAGGGGCAGTAGTACTCAGTAACAAGAGCAAACTGGATTTACAAACTCCTCTAGTCTCTTTAATTAACACAAATGTTATTCTCACTCCAGATTAGTTGATCTACCTGTTTATGACTTAAATTTATTTCATAATTTCTCTCAACAATAGTCCTATTTCTTTCATTATAACCTTTCTCTTACTTTGCTTCATCAGTTTAATTTTTGTATTGTTATTCAAGTTATTGGCTATTTTTCTCTATTCACATGTATAGGATATCATATAAATCATCACATTAACAGAAATGCTTTAACAAATCCATGTATGTATCATGTTACAGTGTCTTTTTCCTTATGAATCACTTATTCTGCAGTCCAGGCTAAAAGCATGGTGACCAGTCAATGTGGATTTTCCTAGAAATATCTTGAGTGATTTTCAAATAGACTGTAAAATCTGTCTTTGTTATCCTCTATTTTATCTAACTGCTAAGTTCATTTCTTCAGGCTCTCATAAATTGTTTAATCTGACATATGTCTATGAGATGAAAAACTGCTCTCAGCTATTAGGATATATTCTTCCCCATTGTAGTTTTCCTGTTTCATTGTCATATTTTCAGTGCCTGAAGTCATTTTCTCTTTCTGAAAAATGTAATGCAAATTTAAAATTTTTATATTTAATATAGGATAACAAATGAGATACAATTGCAAACAGAACAAAGTTCTTATTTCAGTGAATCATCATTTGAATAATCTGGAAACCTTGAATATATTAGGTTCTTTAAAAATCCAGTGAGTAAAAAAAAAAGGCCAATTAAAGTGTAAATGATTAAGGACATAATATTATATAAAGCCATAAGTTTCTACAGTCAAACTGTATTTTGAGTATATAGACATTACGTTTTCATTGCAACTTAAGACATTTTGAATGGTTAATTGTATTTTGTTAATTATTGTTTTTAATAGACAAGAACACAGAAATTTCCAATGAAAGGATTCATTAAAAAATTTCATGACTGCAAATTAAGATGTGATTTAAGTGGAAAATAGGATCTAACTTTCAAGATTAATGTTGTTTGTGTGTAACCAGGTAATTAGTCCGTTTCTATTGCTTATAACAAAATACATTGAACTTGGTAATTTGTAAAGAAAACAAAATTTATTGCTTACGATTTGGGAGGCTAGGAAGTCCAAATTGCAGGGAAAACATCTGGTGAGGGTCTTGGTGGTGAATTCCGTGACACAGAGTATCAAATTGTGAAAATGGTGGAGCAGAGAGCACAAGAGAGAGAGAGACAGAATCTTCTCTCATGTCTTTAAAAACCCTCTGAACCACGCCCCTGACCACCATTTTTAATCCATTCACTACTTCACAGTCCTACAATCTAATCACCTCTTCACAGCTCCACCTTTCAGTTACCATAATAGGATTTCTCATCCTCTTAACAGTCACAGCGGGTGCCGAGTTTCTAATACATAAAACTTGGGGGACACAATTCAAGTTTCAGTGAGTTTGGGGGGACATAATTCAATCCAGTATACCAGGTAGGAGTGAGTGGTTATTGTCAAAGATGCTGGGCAAGAGTGTCTGGGGGAAATCTGGAGGGGGATTCCCTAAAGTCACTAATGGCCATGCCTGTTGATTCTGCTGTACGGCCAAGGCGGGCCGAGTTTCTAATACATAAAACTTGGGGGACACAATTCAAGTTTCAGTGAGTTTGGGGGGACATAATTCAATCCAGTATACCAGGTAGGAGTGAGTGGTTATTGTCAAAGATGCTGGGCAAGAGTGTCTGGGGGAAATCTGGAGGGGGTAGAGGAGAAAGCACTGGGAAGTGAGTGGTCCTCTCTCTAGGGAGCTGAGGAGTTGACTGATATGAGGCACGTGGCTCCTGGGGAAAGCATTGATCTCTGTTCATTTTTAAAATGGCACAGGTAGTGGTAACCTCTACCAAATTTCCCTTTATGCACAGGAGTATAGTGGAAGGGGTGACCGTTTTGGCATAAAGCAAAAAGTGTGCCAGGATCATGGGCTAAGCAGATGGCAAGCTCAGGAGACATAACAGTATCTGTAACATCAAAGGGTAAATTAAAAAGCAATAAATGTCCTATGTCCAATTTGTGCCTTAAGAGATGCAGTCCATGGGTGTCACTAGGGCAGAGGTTTTAGTGTTGAAGGTGAAGTTATCTCCAGTGCGGGGAATGAAATAATCTCTAACATCAAGGTCTTGGGCTGGAATGATGTTCTCTCAGGTAGCGTCATCTCTAGCAGTAAGATTCTGGGCCAGAGCACTCTTGTCTGGAATTTGGGGCTTGGAGTATCCTTTCCAAGTGGGTACCCACTATAGTTGCTGGGGGCCTTGTTTCTATGGCACTATCATGTTATAATGAGGCTGAGCCACTTGTGTAATGTGAAGGCAGTGATAGGCCTGGAAGCTTGAGTTGTAAATATTTTTTAAGTGAAGTCAAGGTTCTTGTGGGTGCCCAGCATTTGCCATGTCTTGTTGAAAGAATGTCTTAATTGGAAGATACGGACAATGAAAATGCCCAAATCAAAAGTAATATGACCAGTAATCAACAGAATCATGTCCAGCTACACTTGACAGGTTTTTAAAAATTGTTTCTGTTTTGTGGTGGAAGTTTAGGCTCAAAAGCATCCTGTATATCAGATGAGCGCTGCCAGGCCCATGAGACAATCTGTGGTTAACAGGTTCAAGGAGAGTATCTGCCCTCAATCTCACCTCCAGCACTAAAAGATGGAGTTAAGATCGAAAATTTATAAAGATAGGGTGAGACATTATTAAAGGGTGTTGCACATAATGTCTTTCTATCCATGGAGGCATGACACATTCTCCTTTAAATATAGGAAAGGATGGTGTGAAAGTTTTTAAAGTTGGTGTAAGGTATGAGTTGACCAAAGGAACTTGAAGTAAGAGAGATTAAGGCCTGGAGAAAAAAGGAGCCTATTTAGGAGTTCATTTGCCAGACTGGAATTTGAAAGCGTTCTATGAGGAAATCATTATGTCTCTCAGTTAACCCAGCTCTCTTGGACCTATCATGGATGTAAAGGTTCTATTGGGTATCTTTTCCAAGAGCCCAGCATAGTGTATTTGAGAAGTAAAATGAGTGCCTTAGTTACTATCAGTGATGTCTATAACTCTGAAGGGAATAAGGAGTGTCCTCGTAAGGCTTTATATTTTGGCCTTAGTATATATAGAAACGTGCAATTTTGATTTGTATTTTAGGAATCTGTGAGGAAAGAGACATTCCAAGTTTTTTACTCTAAAGGGGACAACTGTGAGGCAATAGCCTAACAGTTCATAATAAATATGAAGATGGCACAATTTGTTGGCCAGGGCATCCAGTGCTAAGATAAATGCCTGAAGTTTGGCCAAGTATGTTGTCCCTTGGGTCCCATCCTTCATCAGGGACATCCTGACTAAGGAATGGAAACATCAGTATTTCACTGAGCTCCGTCATGTCTGATGACTGGCAGTGCCATTCACATGGCACTCACTGTGGACTCCCATTGCCATTGACTCAGTTAATTCAAATGGCTTCCCAGCTAGCCAAGGGGTGTGGGGGAGCATGAATATGCCAGAAGGCCCAGGTTTGATTCCATCCTTTCTTAAAAAGGCAGTGGTAGCAGAACTGAGCCTGTGGGTGTTATTTTGATGGCCTAAAGCATGATGGGCAGCTGGGTGTGGAGGGTCACAGACTAAGGGTCTGTGAGAGCTTTTATTTCCAGAAGAGCCCAGTATGTAGTCAGCACTTATTGTTTTAATAGTATATAATACAGGGCCATGAGGGGGAAGTTTCTGGCATCATAAGTGGTCCTGACACCCCAGGACGCATGAGAAGAGGTTGTCAGAGCCTCCACAGGGAAGGATTCCCTAAAGTCACTAATGGCCATGCCTGTTGATTTTAATTTGGACAAACTTTAGAGCCTATTGTTGGAAGGAGCCCTATTTAAGGTGGGCTGCATCAGTAAAATTACTGATTAAATTAAGTAATATTTATAAGTAAATAATATGTTGCCAGTCAAAAGAATTTTCTTGGAGGAGGATGTCATCAATGTAATGTCATACCTGTGCTTCTGGAGAAAAGTAGATGCAGTTAACGTCTTGTCTGCAAAACTTATGTGGTAAAGCTGTTTAGGTACCTCATAGATAACCTGGAAAAGTTGTATTGTGCCCCTCTGGGTATGAAGACAAACTGGAGCTGACAGGCTGTTAAAAAATGTTCTAAACAGAACATATTAGTCAAATCTATAATAGCAAAATATTTACCAGTTATTGACTGGATAGAGACAGTAATGATAATAATATTGGATATTGAGTATGGGGGCCTAAATGGATCAAGCCACTGAGGTTATCATAGTCCACCATGAGTCACCCCTTATTTTTTTTCAGGTTTAAGAATGGCACAATTGTGCTGTCAAATGGAGAAGCAGTGGGGATAGTCACCCCTTTATTAATTAGGTTTTATATAATGTTTTAATTCTTGAAGTGTCTGTTTTAGCTTACGTGGGCCATAGTTTAACTATTTTAACTGAGGTCTGTGGGGTTCCATTTTACCAAGCCAATTTTTATTTATTTATTTATTTATTGTTTTATAAAAGATGACCAGTAAGGGGATCTTAACCCTTGACTTGGTGTTATCAGCACCATGCTCAGCCAGTGAGCGAACCGGCCATCCCTATATAGGATCCGAACCCGTGGCCTTGGTGTTATCAGCACCACACTCTCCCGAGTGAGCCACGGGCCGGCCCTTACCAAGCCAATTTGTAGATGCCAAAGAGTTTTCAAAATTTTAATTTATTAGCCATTGTTGTGTTAGTCTGCTTGGGCTGCCATATTAAAATACCACACATTGGGTAGCTTAAACAACAAAAATTTATTTTCCTACAGTTCTGAATGATAGAAGGCTAAGACCAAGGTGCTAGCGGGTTTGGTTTCTGGTAAGGCCTCTCTTCCTGGCTTACAGATGTCTGCCTTCTAGCTGTACCCTCACCTGGTCTTTCCTTTGTGCACATGTGGAGAGAGAGATCTCTCTGGTATCTCTTCCTCTTCTTATAAGGACACCGGCCATATCAGATTAGGGCTCCACCTTATGATCTAATTTAACCTTTATTACCTCTTTAAAGGCCACATCACCAAACATTGAGGGTTAGGATTTCAACATATGAATTGGGTGGTGGGGGGGGGTGTCGAGGGGGAATACACTATTCAGTCCATAGCAATTGTGTTAGAATATCTATGCCCAATATTGGAAAACTTAGGGCAATGAGAAATTTAGGCAAGGCTATAGTTAAAGTCAGGCATACCTGTTTTTCCTCTACCTTACATTTATTTACTTTCCTAAGATTATAGGAAGTACAATATTTAAATTTAGGGGGATCTCCATGTATAACTGTGAGTTGAACACCAGTATTGATTAAGTCTGTGAATCAACACCCCTTTCATCTTTTTGTTATACAAAAGATTTTGTATATAGATTTTGTTATATATATAATTTTATATATATATATAATTTTTATACAAAGTTTTAATATATAGAAGTCCAAGGTGTTATCCATATACATTTTTAGTATATAAATTTTAGAAGATAAATTTTATTTTTTCCAATTGAGTCAAATTGTGAATCTTTAAAATAATTTAATTTTATATGTATATACTATTATATATCTGCATTAAAATTTATAAAGATTTTTATATATTAAAATACATAAGATATTACATATAAATATAATTTATTTATTCATCTTTTATTTTCTTCTCCGATATCTAGGGTTTCTTTTCTTTTTTTCCTGTTTTAGGCTTTTAATCTCCTAAAGCCAGTTTTTTTTTTTGTAATGATATCAAGGAATTTTATTTATTTATTTATTTTATTTTTTATTTTTTCTTAATTTTATTTTGTCAATATACAATGTGGTTGATTATTGTGGCCCATTACTGAAACCTCCCTCCCTCCTCCCTCTGCCCCCTCCTACCCAACAATGTCCTTTCTGTTTCTAAAGCCAGTTTTTAATTATTGTCTCTAGTTGATGAAAGGAAGATGAAGGAGTGGAGAAGTCCTGTGCCTCTAGCCCAGCGTCAGGATCGCGCTGTGTCCCGACACGGGTGCTCCATTCCCGCCGCCATTTTCCCTCCCTCCATTATGCCTTTTCATAATTGAATCTTAACAGTTGATTTTTCAGTGCACCTTCAGCAGGCTGAAGGGGAAGTTTCCCTTGGCCCCTACACATTCATTACCTCGTATCAACCTCACAGCCTTGTGAGATAGGTGAAGATTACTGAGCAAAGTAGTGAGAGACCAGACTCAAGCTCAGGTCCGTCTGACTCCCAATTTCTCAGACAACTTATGCCTTACTTTCTAAAGTCTCCACTATCAACAAATCTTAAGAGGATCAACTGGATTAATCACATTTTGTTTTCTGTGTTTTATGATGCTTTGACATCTTGGTACCTAATTACTGAAGGAGGGACTGCCTCTCCCAGAGTTAGCTAATTCCTGGAGATAGGAAACAACTTGCCTTAGAGCACACCTTTTTATAGGCAAACCAACAAGTTCAATGCCCATACTCCCAAACAACTCTTTTATCTAATGCTCATCCAGCCAATACAGTTCTCCCTTCATATCTGTGGCAGATTAGTCCCAGGACCCCCTGCGGATACTCAAATCCATCAAGGCTCAAGGCTGTGATATAAAAGGGCATACACAGTATTTGCATAAATCTATGAACATCCTCCTGTATACTTTAAATCATCCCTAGATTAGTTATAATACCTAACACAATGTAAATGCTATGTAAATAGTTGTATTTTAAACAATACTGTATTGTTTAAAAAAATGACAAAGAAAAAAATCTGTTCATGTTCAGTACATTTGCAATTATCTATTTTTTTCCTGAATATTTTTGATCCATGGTTGTTTTTTTGTTGTTGTTTTGTTTTGGCAGCAGGCCAGTACAGGGATCTGAGTCCATGACCTAGGTGTTATAAGGCAGCATTCCCAACCAACTGAGTTAACTGGCCAGCCTGATCCATAGTTGTTGAATCTACAGGTGTGGAACCCATGAATAGAAAGGCCCGGTGAATTTTTCCTGCCCTAGAATCACCCCAGCGCCAAACACTAGGTCACTAAGAACCAGCCCTACAACCTGGAGTCTGCCAAAATGTTTAAAGTATCTAATCCTAAACTTGCTAAAAATTGCCTACCCTGCCTCTCTCATTCCTTTCTGCAGGAACGGTTATAAAGACTCTGGACCATGCTTTGCTCCTTGCTCCTTCTACCTCCAGACCTACTACCCTGGTGGTTTTGCATGTGGCCCTGCATGGCTTGCTGAATCTCCTGTTTCTAGGGATCTCTGGGTATAAAATTTTCTTCCTTCCTGAAAGTCATTTTCATGTCTGTCTTATCACACCTTGTTAAAACAAATCCTGGGTACATTTTAAAACAGTATATTTTTCAGGATTGGAACACAAACATTTTTGTTTATAGTGGAAAATGATGCTTTCTAAGAACATCTGATGAATACCGAATCCTTTGCCCACCTGCTTTAGGACTGCCTGCCATTTCTCCTCTCTCTCAGTTATAGCTTCTGTGAAATTTTGCCTCATTTGTCCCTGACATAAGTACTGACCTAACAGAGTTCACTCTGTTGAGGCTCAGAACATAATACCCCAAAGTATGGTACCTTGGGAACTGAGAAAACTGTAGAAGCAGAAAGATCTCTCTGAACTTCCTCTGCCTTTTCTATGTGAGAACAGGCCATAAAGAAATACTTTGTCCTACCTTCCCTGAAAGTAGGTCAAAAGACCTTCATGTGACAGGTGTCCTGCCCTATACCCGGAGGAAAGACATGTTACTGAAACTAAAAACTCTGATCTGACCAGGTCAGCTAAATTATAGTGCCTTGGGAAATCTGGGATAAGTCAGCATCCACATTCATGTGCCTAGAAAATGTTATCATAAGACTGTTTTCAGATGAACAGGCACCAGAAAAAGTAATAAAATAACCTAGAATGCTTCTCGTAATCCTTACCCTAGATTCCTGTATGTAGGATGTAACCTAGTGACAATCTAAAATCTGTGTATGTGTACCAGACAATAGAAAAACTTATGTAATGATATGGGGAGGCCATCCTCTTCTCCCTCTCCTTTGATTCTCCCCACCCCCTTGTGATTATAAAATGCTGAGCTATGCTGGACCTTTTCAGAGAGCATTTCTCAGGATGACCTGACCTATGCATTTTCCCAATTTCAATTGTCATATTGGCTCAATAAATGTTATGCTTTGTATATTCAGTCTCAGTTTCTTTTATGTCAACACTACACAGAGAGGCTAAGAAAAATCTGAGTAAACAGTTTATTACCATGAGGTAATACCTCTTTTTGTCCAATAGTGTTTCTTCACAACTGTATACTTCTATCCTCAGACATAGCATAAAAATACATAAAAATATTTCCCTGCATCTTTGGGTCTTCATTTCTGAAGGCTTTCGTGTCACATAAAACTGTGGGGAAATAAATCTGTTATCTTTTTCTCTAATTAATCTCTCTTTTGTTATATGTGATTCAGCCATAGTTCTTGTGATGGGTGAGGAAAAGGTATTGAGATAGGAGGTGCTCAGTTCCCCTGGGATCGGGTTTCAGGCCATTCCCATGGGTCTCCAACCACTCTCCTAGGATTGAAACTCTGCCCCTGATTCCTAAGCCATGGTGGCCCATAGCACCTATTTTCAGAACCAGCACATGGAGATTGAGACAGCAGGGGAAGATTTATGTAACCTCAGTGGCCAAGCATGCTCAGTAAAAAGGAGTTTCTTCCTTGAATGACCTTCTGTTGGAGGCACTAAAGAGCACCAAATATTCTTGAATGTATTAGATGAACGTGGTAGAATTTGACCAATGAGCATGATCTAAAAGAGACCAACTGAGCATGTGCAAGACCAGGTTACATAACTAGGAGCCACCCCCTTAGCTGAATATTCATTAGATATCATGAATATGTATAGGCAGCCAAACTATAAAAGTGGAATCCAGGAAGAAGGCAGGGCTGTTGCTCGCTCTTGGGACCAGCCCACACTTCACCCGAGGTGTGTATTTCTTATTTTTTGTATCAAACCTGCCCTTAGTAGGCTGCTGTTCACTAGAGCCAGGCTACACTTTGTAAATATGTATTTCTTATTTTTGTATTAAATTTAGTGTGAGCTGTGCTCAGTCTCTGGAGGTAGGCCATACTTTCTCTGTGAAATCTGTGTACCTCTTATTTGTTACATTAAACCTGTTCTCACTTTCTTCTGTGACTCTGATCTTGAATTCTTTCCTGTGTCAGAGTTAAGAACCTGGTAAGAAGACGGGTGGGTTGAGGCCAGCTATCAGGCCTCCCCAGACCCTCTCCTCTGGTATCAGTATTACTTTTTCTCCCCATCAATTGTGAAGACTCTACACTGCAGACATGTGGCCAGCAATTAAATAATGATGCTGAGCCCATAGCTCTGAGCAGTTGCCTGAGGTCTGAGTGACACGTGTTGGTATGTGTATTTGGTTTTGTTATATTTTATTGTGAGCCTGTTGTTAATAGTGTCTGTAATAATTACTTCTGTAATTCGCCATCAGTAGGTCTGAGTGACACGTGTTGGTATGTGTATTTGGTTTTGTTATATTTTATTGTGAGCCTGTTTTTAATAGTGTCTGTAATAATTACTTCTGTAATTCGCCATCAGTAGAAGAATGATAATACTTATCTCCAATTTAGAGAACGGAAAGAATAATCTCATTCCTCATTTAAGGAAAACAAAATCTTATTTAAAGAACAGTATGGCTAGTAATTATGGCATTGGGAAAAAAAGGAATATTACAGATTACAATAGTGCTAAGATAGTAGTGTTCCTATGGCATGTAACCAGATGTTAAAAGTGCCTCATTATTCTCATTTTATTAATCTACTGCTCCCTCTGTCCTCCAAGAGTGTTTTTATTGAACCAAAGAAATAAAAGTAAAAACAATAAAATTTTGCCTGGAGAACTTGCTTGATGAACCTGTTCACAATCCTCTCTCTGAAAACAGGAGTCACTTAATTTAAATCCTCTGTCTCCACAAAATTCTATGAAAAGGGATGTATCATGAGACTTTATTGCCTGTGCATTTCTGAAGCCTTTTAAGAGCTGAAATGATCAATAACCACAGAAATTTGCAGATTTATAGGCTCCTGAGGCAAGTGCTCTAGTTTAAGCAAATATGATTAATTTCCATACCATATGTTTTTATCTACATTTTTTAGGTTTAAAATTATTTTATGCTGTTTGTTTTAGTTTTCTGTTGCTAATAACAAAATACCTGAAACAGGGTAATTTATAAGAAAACAAAATTTATTCCTTACAGTTTTAGAGGCCAGAAAGTCCAAGGTCCAGGGAGGACATCTGATGAGAACCTTCTTGGTGTGGACTCTACACAGTGCTATGGTGATGCAGGGTATCACATCACTAGGGCCAGGTGAGAGCATTTTATGTTCTCACTTGCTCTCTCTATAAAGCCACCAGTCTCCTCCCTGATGATCCATTAAATCATTAACCCATTAATCCACTAATGAGGGCCTAGTACTAGTGATCTAATCACTTGTTAAAGGCCCCACCATACTCAAATACCATTTTGGTGATTAAGTTCCAACATGAGCTTGGGCGGGCATTCAAACTGCTGCACTGTCTCTTCTAAGTGGTTCCTGAATCTTTCCCTTTTCCTCTTCTCTCACGTCAAATACCATTTTGGTGATTAAGTTCCAACATGAGCTTGGGCGGGCATTCAAACTGCTGCATTGTCTCTTCTAAGTGGTTCCTGAATCTTTCCCTTTTCCTCTTCTCTCACATTATCTATTTTTCATTCCATTAGTTATGCCCTAAGTTTCTCTTTTCATTATTAAGTGGTGTTTTGTTTTGGTTTGTCAGCTGGCTGGATAAGTGGTGTTTTAAAAATTATAAAATATTATTCTCCAGAGAAACAGGAAAACAAAAAGTGTCAAATTTGAATGGAAAAACTGTAAATTTCACTATGAAATTATTAAGAAATCAATGTATATATGAATGCAAGACACTCTGACACCCTTCCCCCCACCCCTTTCCACCTTCCCACCCAGAGAGGTAACTGCATCACTTGGTGGGATCCTTCCAGACCAGTTTATATTCATTCACTAAGTTCTGTCTTAACTCACATCTACTTGGTTTTCTGCTGAGTGAATTCATCTTCTGCCTTCTCTTGTGAAATATACTAATCAATGTCCATGGGATATGAATGATCATCACTAGTGAGATATTTTCCATTATCACTAGTCTGGTAGTTTGTTTACTAAGAGCATCTTCCCCCACACTGAATTACAAATTGTTTTCTTTATTTCAATTACTAAAATATGACTGTAATATTTCTAAGTGGTTCAATTTAATTAATCCTAAATTGCACAATCATTCTGGTACACAAGAGTAGAAAAGATATCATATACATTTTTATGTATTCACAACTCTAAATGATTTTCAAAAAACATTAAATTTGCAAGCCAATTTAATGAACTCCAAATTGTGCATTCTGTTTGACTAATTATTGTTTTTGATATGAAAGATTATGTAATTTTAATTTTTCTTTCCTTTATTTTATTTCTTTTTTAACCTACAGTGAGATGCTGGAGATGCAATTTTTCTATAATAGGAAATTGACCCTAAAGTAAAATTTCAGCAAGACTTTGTGTATATATAAAAAATTCAATGTCACTTTCAATGTAATTTGTCCTTTACTGATGATTATGAGAAAAGCATATTTTATGATGTATCATTTCTTCTAAAAGTTGCCTGAGCATTCACATACATTGACAAAAGAAGCACTGAGATTGTTATAATCTCCTTTTTATGTTCTACATATTTAAATATTTTCTTTGATTTTTTAAATTTCTATTAGATTTAGGAATCTGTCAGTAAAAAATACCATAAGACTTAATTAAAAAAAATTATAAATGCAAATATTCCAAAAATGTTTTGAGTTCTCAGGTTTGGTATTTGTAATATTTTGCTAAAGGCTATATGATGAAAATACATTGCAATATTTTTATTTAAGAGATTTAACATTCTGTATGTTTACATCTAGTATTTATTTTCCTGCAAGTTTATAGCTAAAAATGTACATCTAAGGTTTTAACTAAATCTCCATATACTTTAAACCTATATGTTAAATAAGACTTTTCTCTTAACTGATTTATAATTCATCTTAATCATATAGACTTATCTTATAAACTTATCCTACGTAAACACCTGCAAACATTCCATTTTTGGTTTTTAAAAAATTTTTATTTTATTTTATTTTTTTTAAAGATGACCGGTAAGGGGATCTCAACCCTTGGCTTGGTGTTGTCAGCACCACGCTCAGCCAGTGAGCAAACCGGCCATCCCTATATAGGATCCGAACCCGTGGCCTTGGTGTTATCAGCACTGCACTCTACCAAGTGAGCCACGGGCCGGCCTCCATTTTTGGTTTTTGCCAGTAGCAACAAGTAGTGATTATTATTCTTTTATATATAGTAAGTCAAGTTCTTTTCATTAAACTAGTTTTTTTAAACATTGTGTACTTTTGATATTAATAGAGGAACACCAGAAATGTTAACATTTTCATTGGAACTTTATTCAGTTACATAATTATTAGTGTGAATTGAATTGTTAACATTGGAAAATTTCCATCTTTCAAAGAAATTTTTGCTGCCATTATTTAAAATATATCCTTTAATTTAAATACAGGTTTTGGTTTTCATTCGTTTCCCTCATATTACTAATTTTGATGTTGTTTTCCAAAATTTCACTTGTCTTTCACTAATGTATTTTCACTTTAGATTTAAGGAGTCTATTGTCCATATAAAAGAAAAAAAAATTGTCTATCTTTATCTGTGACTATTCTAAAGTATATTGTTGATCCTAATAACATGTCCTGTGTTTCTAAAATGTTTCTCAAATGTATAACCATTTCAATTCTCGGTCATGGAAATTGGAGTACATCTCACTGCCCTTGTTCTTGCCCCATTGAAATGGCCATGCCAGGAGGATGGTGACTCCATAAGGTGCTGAACAGACTGGTGCTTCTGCTTCTTCACAACTTCAAAACGTTCTCATACTTTATCATCCAACACTGGAAGAAGGACTTGTTCTTATAAGGAAGCCTCCCCTCATATATTGTGGAATGTATCATTTTACTATTTTATTTTATATTTACAGCAGCAGCTGTTCTTCCAGACTTTCCCATGAGGTCAGAGCACTTGCACCATTTTGATGCTCCTTTTTCTTCTTTTACTCTTTCTCTTCTCTTTTGTCTATTTGGATGAATCTATTTATTATTCCAGGCCAGTGGGTGGCGGACACCTCTGTTTTTTCCTTCATGTTTCCCAACATTCAGCCCCTGTACTCATTTGCAGGGATCCATAGGTCTCTCAGTTTTGTTTTACCTACTAGACAAACAAAACAGTTTTCCTAATTTGATTATGACCATATGTCTGTTCTCTACAGGAAATTTAACAATTTCTTCCCTCATCTGTTAATATTTAGGGGACTAATAATTTAAGTTTCTTGGTAGGAATTTATGATTCTTATAGAATAGGGCAGTTAGGTCCTAGAAATCATAAAGCCAATAAGAGATGTAACATGAACATTACGTACGTACTTATACAAAGACTACTCCAACTGTTTAGCTTCATCAATGGAAAAGTTCATGTAACTTTGAAATAGTATAATAGAGGAAACTTTGATTTTAGGATTTGATGAAAGTATCTCACATTAAGGTTTTTTTTGTATATATATTATTTTGGCTAGTTAGATGTAACACAAAAATTTCCATTTTAACCATATTCAAGTGTACAATTCAGTTGTATTATATAAATTCACAATATTGTACATTCATCATCACTATCTATTTCCAACACTTTTTTATCACCCTAAACAGAAACTGTGTATGTATTAAGCAGTAACTTTCCATTCCCCCTACCTTGCAGCCTCTGATAATCGCTAACCTACTTTGTGTGTCCATGAATTTGCCTATTCTGGATATTGCATATAAGTGGAATCATACAATACTTATTCTTTTGCGTCTGCCTTATACCACTTAGTGTCCTTTCAAAGTTCATCCACATTGTGGCGTACATCAGAATTTCATTCCTTTTCATGGCTGAATACTATTTCTTTCTATGGATATAAGGCATTTTTTGTTTTTAAATCCATTCATCTGTTGATGGATGCCTGGGTTGTTTCCACCTTTTTGGCTATTGTGAATAATGCTGCTATGAACATTTGCTTATCAGTATCTGAGTACCTGCTTCCAGTTCTTTGGGGTATATCCTCAGGACATAAATTTCTGGATCAGATGCCAATTCTATAAACTTTTTGAGTAACTGCTAAACTATTTTTCACAGCAGCTGCACAATTTTACATTCCCATCAACAGTGTAGAGGGTTCCAGTTTTTCCACAGCTTCCTTAATATGTTTTCATTAAAAACAATTATTATAGCCATTTTAGTAGATACGAAGTGATATCTCATTATGGTTTTGATTCGAATATTCCCAATGACTAATGATGTTGACATCTTAATTTACTCCTGCTCTTTTTGATGTTCCCTTTCTCATCTATTTTTGCCTCTTATAATGTCCCATCAGTGTACCAACATGGACTGACACCTACTCTCTTGAAAGGAAAGAGTTCTTAGGCCGGCCCGTGGCTCACTTGGGAGAGTTTGGTGCTGATAACACCAAGGCCATGGGTTCGGATCCTATATAGGGATGGCCAGTTAGCTCACTGGCTGAGCGTGGTGCTGACAACACCAAGCCAAGGGTTAAGATCCCCTTACTGGGCATCTTTCTTTTAAAAAAAAGGAAAGAATTCTTGCCTCTACCATCTCCTTAAAGTCCTTTTGCATTTCTCTACTTTGCAGGGGGGGTTGAGGGACTCTTCCCCACTGTCCATTCCAGTCAGACTGGCATGTTAAATCTCTTTCCCCACAGTCTCTCTCCCACTCCCCAGATGAAGTCAGGGAAATCCAGCTTTCTTCCAGTAAGCTAACTCCATGTAGGAAAATAAATCTCCAACAGTAAAGGAATGCATCCTATTTGAAGTAGATTTAATGTGTAATATGACTTGAGCCTGTCACTTTGGGATTTTCTCCCCTTCTTGTTCAGATCACTAAATAATTTCTCTAATTCATGGAAGTCTCTTTCTAGTAGGGGCTCCTCTTGCTTCAAATAAGATTTTCTTCCTATATTTAAATAGGTCTGAGGTTTCATGCTGTACTGTACGGATTTCCATGTACTCAGAGCTAAAGGCTGAAGAGGCAGCTGGAATTCAAGCATCAGCCTGACAGAAAGGGGGATATGCATAAAGATGCCCCAGAAATCTGCATCATGGGGTCATCAGGGTGTTTCACAGAAAACTGAGCTGTGCCTCTGCAATGAGATTTCCCAAAGTCAGCAGAGAAGAGCTGTGAGGCTGAGAACTGGCAGTTTGCATGGGCCTCACAGTGCAGGTAATATTAGAATTTCGACAAACCAGAGGGGAGACACCTCCCTGAACAGCCTGGGCTGTCAGTGGAGAACCCAGAAAGCTTCCACCTTAGCGGTAAAGCCATCAGCTACTACACATGCTCTAACCACAGATGGGTGGTGGTGTAGCAGCTTGTGGGGGGTTAAAAAGGATTTCTGACAGCAATGATCACACAAGCTGCTATCCCGCCCTTTTATCCTATAAAGTTGTCTCACTCTCTGAATCGTCTCTTCAAGTATTTTTCAACTTTCTCTTTCGTACACAGCGAACTGATCTCCTGCCAGTATTTAGCATTAGATGGATTCACCAAGGCAATTGAGTTGCTTTGCCAGACACCCAGATTCCCGGAAGACACGCTGGGCTCTGGAGCCACTGTCGGCCTCCCCAGGTCTTGGCAAGGCCTCGCTCAGAAGGATTCTGGCCCAGGACTGGCGCCTCGTGGGTTCTCCGTGCACCCCGCGTGGGCCTGGTGGTCCCCGCCCTGCTGTCCCGGCTCCCTGAGTCCTCCAGGGAACCTGGTTAGTCATATTTTTCTGCAGACCACGTGCTTCAAGTGCGTGGGAACTGGGAGATAGCTCCGCTGACGTAGAGTAGGGACTGGGGCTCAGGTGACAGGACAGTTGAGCTCAAGGTCCGGGGAACACACCGGGAGGGTGTCGGCCCCTTATCGGAGGATTTTTAGGACATTCCCCTCTGGCTGAGTCCCCAGCGCGGGCCATGATGCCTGAGTCCCTTTTCGTCTCTTTTCATTCCAGTGGCCAAATCCCGACTTTGCCACGCGGTATCCTGGGGGCACCCGCGCGGAGAGGCGCGGCAGCAAACTGCATACAGGGTTTTCTAGGTGTGAGGAGCGCGGGGAGCCTCAGGACCAGACAGAGGACCCGTAACTCTTGCGGGGGTTCTTGTGTCCCTCAGGATCTCTCCATGGCAGGGCAAAGCGGAGCACCCAGCAGGGCTCTCCTGGCCTCTCTCTGCTCTTGTGGCAAATTCTCCTCCACCTCCCCCCCGCCCCAGGTCAAAGGACCTCACTCCTGCCTTAGAGGTAGGCGTAGACCCGGGCGCCAGCCACCATCCCCGCTCCCCTCCCGAGGCCGAGTCGTCCCCGAGCCGAGTCCCGACCAAGTCTTTCCAAGCAATCCTGAAAGGCGCAAACAAACCCGCCGGGTCACGACTAACAACTAGGGGCTGCGATCCCCGACCCGGTCCTTTCGCGAGTCAGTTCTCCCCTTAGGAGGGACTTTGCAGGGGCGGGAGTGTCCCGGAGCAGAACATCAGGAGCGGCTCCGAGACCCAGGAGGGGACTCAAGAGTATCCTCGGAACTGTTTCCGGCCGAGGGGGTACCCGTGTGGGGGTTGAACCGCCTATGGACCCCCGACGGGGACTGCCTCCTACCCTGTCTCCGCTCATCTGCCAGGACAATCTCTGACCGGCCAGCTGCACAGGACAAGACCTGGTGATGTGGCCCTCCCTGCAGCTGTTGGAAATAAATTGTAATGTAGGGGGGGCATAGAATATAAGTAGTAGAATTGTAGAAAAATACAACCTTAATGTACGCAGTCTTGTAACAATGCATAAGCAACGCAGCTTATAAGGGGCCGTGACAAGGGTCAGGCCCGAGCACACTAAACATTAATATCCCCCATCGGTTCCAGGAAATAGCTGGTTCAAAGCCAGGCCCCGGGGAAGGTAAACAATTGAGAAATGCACTAAAGGGGTGCCAGCCTGCTAAAACCCACCTGTAAACCCAAAAGGCGCCAGCTGAAGCCCACCTGTAAACCTAAAAGCGCCACAGATAACCAACAGTTAGTTGATCCTATCACAATATCTGTTAAAAAAAAAACTGTATAAAAGCTGCTTGCATTGTGAATTCCTGGCCGCTCCTGTCCTGAAAACGGGGCGACCTCCAGCATGCCGGAAATAAAAACCTCTTGCTTTTGCATCGATCTCTGTGCCTCCTGGTCTTTGCGAGATGAGCCTTCCCATCAAGTAAGAATTGTGCTTTTAGGCCGGTCTTACACAGCCTCCTGGACTCCGCGGGAGGACACCGTGGCCTAACCCGGCCTGGAGTTTCTTCTCCCCCGTCTCTGACTTAACCCGCTGAAGCCGGGAGACTGACCCTTACAAGCAGGTGAAGAGCAATAGATAATACTCATTCGCTTCCAAGGAGGACTTACGCACTGTGTGGCTGAGTTACTCTGTGCAATGATGTGGTCGTTTATATCTGCAGCCTTTGAGAACGACTGAAATAATATCTTTAACTTCTGGAAGTATGAGAACTTGATGAACGCGAAACGTCTCTAAACAATCCGGGGCTCAGTTGCAGACGAGTCTGCAGAAATCAGCCCCTTTAAGAAGAAGCCAAGCCCCTCCCCCGCTCTTGGAAGTTGGCTACGCCATTTCCCAGCGCCCGGAGCAGGGCCTCTAGGCTTTTGTTCCAGGTGAGTCAGGCATCTTTCCCCGCCGCCGTGGAACTAATGGGAACTACATTACCCAGAACACTCTGCCCCAGCTGCAAAGACTGAGCCAATGAGCGCTCAGAAAAGTCCAGTTTCTATGTTCGGTCCAAAGCGTCGGGGCGGGACTTCCGGCGTTGCTCCTGTGGCGGTCATTTTAGCAGCTGTTCAGTCTGTCCACGCCGTCAGCGCTTTGGGAGCGCTTTGTCAGGTGGCAGGTGACGAGAGCGCCACGGGAGGGGTCGGCCCACTGCACCGGCGGCTGATCTGAGGTCGGCAGCGGTGGTGACGGCGGGGCCCCGCCTCACGCACAGAATCCTATGACGGAAGCCGCACTGAGGGACCCGGCTCAGGTAAATGCTGCGTCCTCCGGGCTCTCACCAACCTTCACCCCACCTGAATCCCAAAGCCCCGGTGAGGGACGCCTGCTCACGTCCCTGCAGCCCAGGCCCAGTGTCTTGTATAGTGAGGTGCTCGTGGGTGCCGGCTCAGGTAAATGCTGCGTCCTCCGGGCTCTCACCAACCTTCACCCCACCTGAATCCCAGAGCCCCGGTGAGGGACGCCTGCTCACGTCCCTGCAGCCCAGGCCCAGTGTCTTGTATAGTGAGGTGCTCGTGGGTAGGGTTCCTATTTCTGACAGCCTGTGCGATGGGGTGTGGGACAGCGTGACAGGCAGGGGGGACTGGTGTGTAAAGTCTTTGAGGGGTGATTGAGCCGGGAGCGTCTACTGTGTAATGGGAAGGTGAGGAGTTTTACTTTCATTCTCAGGATGCTAGGGGCCATGGAGGATTGTGAACGGAAGAGGCACATGGTCTGAGTTAGGATTTTCAAAGTTTTCCAAAGGCTGCTTGGAGTTAGAACGGACTGGAAGGGGATGACACTGAGGCACAGGGAAGCTGACTCCCTGCGCAAGGTTCCATAGCTGCTAAGAGTTAGCGCTGAGGACTGAAACACCAGAAATAATACAAGTAGGGCTGGCCGGTTTGCTTAGTTGGTTAGAGCTGTGGTGTTATAACACCAAGGTCAAGGATTTGGATTCCCACACAGGCCAGTCATCAAAAAAAGAGAAAGAACACGAAAAGAATGCAAGCATCCCCAGATCACCTGGTTCCAATGTAATAGGGGTACAGGGAGGCCTGAGCCATTGGGGCCCTGCCATGACTTCCTTATTCCCACAGGTTCCCCTGACTACAGAAGCACATATGGACCTCACACAGGTGAGTGAAGCTTGTCCCAGGCTCTCACTGGTCCTGACCCCACCCTGGGGTGTTGTCGTCAATCTCTTCTGCCACTCATCCAGTCCTTGGACCTAAGGACCCTTACTTAACAAATCCCAAGCCTGGAATCATGATTCTAGTTTGGGCTTATTTGGAGTAGATCCTATTACTGTCAGACAATGGAATGAGATGTGAAAGGTTGTCCCAGGCATAGACAACAGAGTGTGTAAATGCTTGGAGGTGAGGCTGAGCTGGTTAAGGAAACCTCAGGCCTCCTCCTTTCTCATGGGAACTGAAAGCAGCAGGGCGGGCTTCAGGCCTGGGATGGCTCTGAGAAATTAGATGTCTATTCTGGAGGTAATGACAGCAATAGGAGGTTTAGAGAAAAGGAGGGAGGGTATCCAATACTGGTCCCATCAGGCTCCCTATTACCGCAGCATGGAGAGCACTCTGTGGGTATGAGGGAGGCAGTAGGACGACCAAGGATGAGGCTACTGTCATGGTTCAGGTGAGTGTTGACAGAGGCTGGACCAGTGTGGTAGTTGTAAAGTTGGGAGACGTGGCCGGATTCAAGATCAGTTTTTTAATTAGGGCTGCCTGGATTTTCAGATTTTGAGGGTGAGAAAGGATTTTGGGTTTAGCAGTGATAGGATAGAAGTTCCGTTAACAGGGATAGTAAAGTTCATAGTAGGGTTAATTATCATCAGAGATATCAGATGTTTTGGTTTTGGCTGTTGTAAGAGTCTGAGGTATTTCAAAAAGCAATTAGTGGAGATACCTATGTGGCCAGCTGCCTACTCGATATGAAACTGTGAGAAGGGGTTCAAGATACAGACATCCAAAAGGTGGTGGCCAGTGTTTTTCACAGGGTATAGCTGTGAATTGCATTTAGGAGGGGGAATCCAGGTCATGACGGTAATGCTATTAGCAGCCCAGGAAAGTAAAGGTGGGGGCTATGACTGGGTCTTGTGCTTGGACACCTGGGTAGAAGTGGTGGGCATTACAAATACAGATGTGAGAGAGAAGTGGCCATGGAAAAGGTGTGGGGAAGAGGGTGATCTGGCAGGTGGCCGGAGACGTAAGAATAATTGGTAGATGACACTGAGGCCAGGAGCAATGGACTTAATGTTTGTGTCCCCACAAAATTCATATGTTGAAACCCTAATCTCAGTGTGATGGTATTTGGAGGTGGTGACTTTGGGAGGTAGTTAGGTCATGAAGGTGAAGCCCTTATGAATGGGATTAGCAAGTGCCCTTATAAGAAGAGGCCAGATAGCTAGCTAGTGCTTTTTCTGCCATGTGAGGATACAAGAAGTCAGCAGTCTGCAAGCAGGAAAAGGGCCCTCACCAGAACCTGACCAGTCTGGCACCCTGATCTCAGACTTCCTGACTCCAGATTTGTGAGAAATAAATTTCTGTTGTTGATAAGCCACACAGTTTATGGTATTTTGTTTTAGTAGCCTAAACTAGGACTAGTGCCTATTCACCATGGTGCTGACTCCCCAGGATTTTGTTTTGATCCCTGGTGTGTCTGGGGTAGTGTCGGTCAGGTGGATGGATAATGTTAACACACAAGTGTTCATTTGTGAAAGCCTCTGGGTCTGGGGTGGAGAATCACTGAGGCCACTGAGTATAAATGAGGGTTGAGAGGTGAGAGGAAGGCTGTGACTGGTGGGGGAATATCAAGGTCATCAGAAATAGAAGAGGACAGTAGGTGTCTGAGATCCACAAGTGGTTCTGGGTAGTAGAAGTCAAAGTAAGGAATGGAGGCCGGAAACCTTTCAGAGTGGGATTCCAGGCTGCCTATGACAGTGAGGACTGTCGGAGGCTTGAGCAGTACTAAATCCTGTTTCTATTTGTTTACCAACCACTCTCAGGATGCCATATGCTGAGTAACATGTAGGGCAGACAGGGAGATGCCTATATTGTCAGGCAGATGGCTGGAGGTGGCTGTGGGAGTGAGACTGTGTGAAAGTGTGGTCCAGAGTGATGTGCATGTGGAGAGGCAGTGTGAACTGAAGGACTTAGGCCACTGGCATTGAGGACATAAGGATGAAGGAAGGGTGAACCCACATTTGGTTTTGTCTGGAAGGTATCACCTATAGTTCTGGGGAATTGCCTGACAAGAGGGGAGATGGCCCTACATGCCAGGTCAAGGGTTTAGATGGTGTCTCCTTGCCCACCTACCTGTTGGTTTTGTGGGAGGAAACAGTGATCGAGGACATGAGAAGAAAGTGGGCATCAATGGTACTGGGACCTGGTATTTCCTCTGAAGTGGGAATATGGGAAAAAGGGGGAGCAGGGGTTTGATGAGTGGGTGGATGACCTTGAAATCTCAGGGGAGAAGTTGATTGTGAAGTGACCCATCCCCATTATGGCAGGGTTCTGTGACTTTTGAGGACGTCGCCATTTGCTTCTCCCAGGAAGAGTGGGAACTTCTTGATGAGGCTGAGAGGCTCCTGTACTTTGAAATGATGCTGGAGAACTTTGCACTTATAGCCTCGCTGGGTAAGGTTCTTACACCCATCCCAGTGTCCTGATCTGTGTGTATTCACTTTTCCCCCCGAGACAGCTCTCCCTTTCCATAGCCAGATCATGGGCTTTGCTGAATTCCCCTTTGTCCTGGCACATGTGCTGTGGGTGCCAGCACTGAGCTGTGTGCATTCCCTGAGCAGCCCTAACACCTGCTGCCACAGGTGATCTGGGAGGCAGGAGTCCTGCAGTCAGCCTAATGGGTCTCCTTTTGCTTGCTTTCTCCCTGGCTGACTGTGTCCAGATGTATGACTACTTGTGACCCAAGTTTCCTCCCTTCTGCTAGCTGATATTTTCTTTTCTTTTCTTTTTCTTGTCTTTTAAAAGATGACCGGTAAGGGGATCTCAACCCTTGGCTTGTTGTCAGCACCACGCTCAGCCAGTGAGCCAACCGGCCATCCCTACACAGGATCCAAACCTGTGGCCTTGGTGTTATCAGCACCACACAGCCCAAGCTGACATTTTCTTGTGGCTTCCTGTGTCATGATTGCAGGCACTGTGGGCTGTTGTTACCAAACCCCCTTCTAGGTTTTTAGTTTTTCTCCTTTATTGGGCGCTAAAATCTACTTATCAAACACTTTCTCTATTATTTTTATTGTGGTAAAATATATATACCAAGTTTGCCATTTTAAGCACTTTTTAACATACAATTGTGACCACACCACTGTCTGTTTCCAAAACTTTCACCATCCTAACCATAAACTCTGTACTCCTTAAGCAATAACTTCTCATTATTTCTTCCCCCTAGATTCTGGTAACCTCTAGACAGTTTCTGTCTCTAAAATTTGTCTTTTCTTTTTATTTTTTCTTTATTGACCCACAATAATTGTATATATTTATGGAGTACAATGTAATATTTGGGTACATTTATACAGTGTGCATTGATCATTATCAGGGTAATTAGCATATTCATTACCTCAAATATCCGTCACCTCTTTGTGTTGGGAATAGGTTTTTTGGGTGGGCTTGCTGGTTAGACCTATTGAGTCATTCCTCGGTGTGTGCATGTGTGTGTGGTGTGTGAAAGACAGAGATGGCTAGTTGGTTAGAACGTGGTGCTAATAACACCAAAGTCCAGGGTTTGATCCCTATACCGGCCAGCTGCCAAAAAAAAAATAAATAAGGAATGGTTTTAAAAAATAATAATAATAATTTCTTTCCTGTGGTCTGTTGTGTGCTGAGTTGCTCTGTGTCAGTGCTGACTGTTCACGTGCCCTGTCTTTCCTATGGGACTTGCTTCGTGCAGGTCCCATATAGTCACACAGCTGAGAGTGCCTGGAGAAAACTGGGTGCTTCACAGGGTGAACATTGTTTCAGAGGAAGCTTGGAGAGTTGCAGCTAAGGGAAGACATGACATCCGGGAGCTTTTCAGATCATGAAAGGAACTTGTCCTGTATCCACCACTGTTTTGATGCAAATGCCTCTGGCCAAACCTCATTTCTGCATTTTTTTTCTCCATACTTGACACTTTTCTGACTTGTCATTTCCTCTGTGACTTGTAGTACCTGGCTTCTCCCACCTTTCTGTCCTCCATGCATCATTTGGTTCCTCTATACTGCTCCCTGTGCAATGTTTTCCAGCATTGATTTACACATATTGTCTCGTGAAGTGTGTACGTATCATTACATAAACCTGAATACTTGCTAATCAGTTTCAATTGTATTTTCCTGGGCTTGGACACAGCCAACCTTCTTCTGCATAGCATGCACATGCCAACAGCAGACACAGTCCTACTAAAGGCTGTTTGGTGAGTTGTAGGGATTTGGCGGCTACTCAAGGATAACTGTATAACCACAACATCACAGTAGCTTAAGGCTGTTGGCAGATGAGTGAGTTGGAGACACTGCCTCTCCCTATTCATCCCATCCTTGTATCCTTCATCTGGTGAAGCCTCGATTCTGATTTTTAGATGACCAATACAGAGTAATTCCTTGGGGGGGGGTGTGTGTATATGTGTGTGTGTGTGTGTGTGTGATGGGGCTTTCCCCTCCCAGCATAGTCGACATTCATTTCATCAGCAATTCTCTGCTTTCAGGTTGTGGGCATGGAATGGAGGATGAAGAGACACCTTCTGAGCAGAGTGTTTTGGTAGGAGTGTCTCAGGTGAGGACTCTTAAGGCAGGTCTATTCACCCAGAATAGTCACCCATGTGAGATGTGTGTCCCAATCCTGAAAGACATTTTGCATCTGGCTGATCTGTCTGGGCAGAAACAGTACTTGGTTGGGGCATGTGCAAACCTTTACCAGCACCAGAAGCATCACAGTGCAAAGAAACCCTTGAAGAGGGACATTGACAGGCCTTCATATGTGAGGCGCTGCCTATTCTATGGGTCACAGAAGTCCTTCCCCAGTTGGGAGGTTGGAAAGGACCTCCCAGCCATGTTGGGCCTTCTCCAGTCGCTGGTCTTTCCCAGTGGTGAGAAGCCCAACAAAATCACTGAGTGTGGGGAGGACATTCATAGGAAAAAAGCTCATTTCAAGTTGGGTGAAGATGAGAAAGCTGCCAGCCGCAAACACACTCTCGTTCACCGCCCAAGAGTCTGCACTAGAAAAAAGCTTTATGAGTGTAGCAAGTGTGGGAAAGCCTTCCGTGGCAAATACTCACTTGTTCAGCACCATAGAGTCCACACCGGAGAAAGGCCTTGGGAGTGCAGTGAATGTGGAAAATTCTTTAGCCAAACTTCCCACCTGAATGACCATCGAAGAATCCATACTGGAGAAAGGCCTTATGAGTGCAGTGACTGTGGAAAATTCTTTAGACAAAATTCCAGCCTCATTGATCACCAGAAAATTCACACTGGAGCAAGGCCTTATGAGTGTGGCCAGTGTGGGAAATCTTTTAGCCAAAAAGCCACCCTTGTTAAACACCAGAGAGTTCACACTGGAGAAAGGCCTTACAAGTGTGGTGAATGTGGGAATTCCTTCAGTCAAAGCGCCATACTTAATCAACACCGGAGAATTCACACTGGAGCAAAGCCTTATGAGTGTGGCCAATGTGGGAAGTCCTTTAGCCAAAAAGCTACCCTTATTAAACACCAGAGAGTTCACACTGGAGAAAGGCCTTACAAGTGTGGTGAATGTGGGAAGTCCTTTAGTCAAAGTTCCATCCTTATTCAGCACCGGAGAATTCATACTGGAGCAAGGCCTTATGAGTGTGGTCAGTGTGGGAAATCTTTTAGCCAGAAGTCTGGCCTTATTCAACATCAGGTAGTTCACACTGGAGAAAGGCCCTATGAGTGTGACAAATGTGGAAATTCCTTTAGCCAATGTTCCAGCCTCATTCACCACCAAAAATGTCATAACATGTAGAGGGCTCATTAATGCAATAAATGTGGAAAAGCCTTCAGTGCATGGTCTAACCTTGTTTAGCTCCTGAAAGTGCACTTGAGAAAGGCCTTAGGCCTGCAGGAAATGTGCTTCCCTCCCCACCCCCAATATTAGAGAGCCTTTGTGAGGGAACCACTTGCCTGAAGTTGAACCTCATATTTCTAAACATCCAGAGGCTGCGAGATTCCCCATGAGTTCCAGGCATGTGTGAGGCCTACAGGAACTGTTCTGCACATTCTAAACTTTCCAGGGCCCATGCCAGAGTTAAATCACTGCTGATTTAGACATCTTTTCTCTACCACCTTGCACAGTGCGCATTGGTCACCCTAGTGTATTGAGGCAAGGCAGATACATTTGTGTTCTCCCTTTCCCAGAGGAAATCTTGAGCAATCTGAGCCTCACAGGGAATTCATCCCTTTTTGACTAAGGTATGAATCTGACCCAGTTTTGGCCAGATGGGCCCAGACTGGGTTCTGCTGGAGGTTTATGTGGAAGGCTTACCTTCTTCATGGAAATTGTTAGTCTCACATGACACTTGTTAATTTTTCCAGCCTTCAAGTCACCAACTGGTAACTGTCTACCTCTCATTGCTCTGGTTTGTGCCCTAAAAAAGGCCTTATTGTTAAATCTGCCTGTAATCTTAGGGTTTTGTTTACTGTGTGGGGTGGCTAGAAAACTGACTTGGGCTTTGTATGAAGGGATGGACAGCTTTTGTGGGGGACTCTGTGTTTCTCTGTAGGAACAGTAAAATGACAGAGAGTAGTTCTCATTCTGGTTTTGGTCAAATTTGCCTTGCTGCCCAAGACCTCCTAGGAAACAGTGAGGGATTGTGTTGTTTTAATTTATGACCTGGGTGCCTATACTTTTGCTGACACTAGATTTCATCCTGAGGAGAGATCATCTTTTAGGTAAGCTCTTGTGCTTCTGGATGATGAATTTGTTCTGTTGTTCCCAGAGGGTGTCATATATTGCCCATCACTCTTGAGAAGATTCTTTTCACAAGGTTCTACAAAGAGCCTATACACTGGTGTCACTCCTAAGAGGTCAGGAGTCAGGTGTGAGTCACAATTTGTACAGAAATACTGGATGTGGAGGAACCTGCAGTAAACCAGATGGGATGTACCACTTGTGAAAGAGCATCCACACATTTTCTAGTGACTGTGGCTGTGAGCAATCACAGGACCTAGAGATCTGTGTATGTCTGATAGCTGAGGACACCATCGAGAAAGTGTTTTGTGGATTCTTGTGGTCTTTTGGGTTGTTCACCTCAAGTCCATCACTGTAACAGGAAAACGAGGATAGAGATAATAGAGATCCTGTAGTCCAGGGATGTAGTTTCTGTGATCTAGCCAGTGTTCCTGTTGTTGTAGATTACAACAACCTTCATTGCTTGCCAATATTTCCCTCACGGATGTAGGGCTGCCCTTCCCCAGGCATGAGGAGAGATATAGCGGTATCAACATGGGATTGCCAAGCCTTTTGGTTTCTAAAAAGTGGATCAGATTTTTTATTTTGAACCAATTTTTACAAACTTTATTAATGTATAAGTGACATGCAGTAATCTATATGTATTAATGGTGTATAATTTGAAGAGTCTTGTCATATAAATTCAATAAACCATCATAATCATGATCATGAACATATCCATGGTTTACCTCATGCCCTTTTATAATCTCTCCCTGTGCTCCCTGGGCCTGTCAGTGTTCAGTGATTTACTTTCTTTTCTTTTTTGCTTGTTAGTGATTTACTTTCCTTCACAAGAGAGTGTATTGTTTCTAGAATTTTATGTGAATTAATCATAAATTTTTCTTCCTTTTTTTCTGATATTCATCAATATTGCTTAGGTGAATAGTTCATTCTTTTTATTGCTGAGTAGTGTTCAGTTTACATGGATGTGCTCACTATTTGTTTATCCATTCATCTCTTAATGTGCAGTTGGGGAGTTTTCCATTTTGGGCTTTTATAAATAAAGCTACTATGAACATAGGCATACAATTCTCAATATGCATATATGTTTTATTTCTTCTGTGCCAATACTTCAATGTATATGAATGTTTCACTTTTTGAGAAACTGCCAACTATGATCTAAACTGATTGTACCCACTTCCATTCCTGCCAACAGTATGAGGGTACTTGAAAAAGTTCCTAGAATGATTCGTATTATATTTTAATTCTATTTTTTTCCATGAACTTTTCAAAGTATGCTGGTATGTGAGCATTCCTATTGCTCCACGTTCTTGCCAATACTTGGTATGGTTGCTCTTTTTTTTCCTGGCAGCTGGCCAGTATGAGGATTTGAACTCTTGACATTGCTGTTGGTCAGTCTTTTTAATTTTAGTTGTTTTATTAGGTGTATAATGGCATTGCTCTGTGGTTTCAGTTGTACTATTCTGATGTTTTATGATATTAAACATTTTTATGTGTTCATTTGCCTCTTGAATACTTGTATATCTTTTTTCAAAAAATGTTAATATCTTTCTTATTTTTAAATGAATGTTGGTGAAATTTCCATTTTTGCTAATGAATAGAAAGACTTGTATAACAAAGACTTATGCTGGAACTTCACTCATTCTTCAGTAATATGATGCACTTCTTCACTAAATGGAAAAATTTTGAATGCTGGGAAAATATTTTCTCATAGTTTTGGTCTATTCACAGTATAACAGCCACAGACATTATATACTTTAAGCATTATGGGCCGGCCCATGGCTCACTTGGGAGAGTGCAGCTGGTAGTGCCGAGGTCGCAGGTTCGGATCCTTTATAGGGATGGCCGGTGCGCTCACTGGCTGAGCGTGGTGTGGGTGGCACCGAGCCAAGGGTTGTGATCCCCTTACCAGTCAAAACAAAACAAACAAACAAAAAAACATACTCTCCCTCACTTTCTTAAATCTAGCCATTCAATAAAACAAACAAGCCCTGTATTCTTTAAGCATTACCTGCACACATCTTGACAGTGTGATTTACTAACACACCACAGACCAGCCTGGAAACAAAAACATTTAAGGTACTGTTATTTGCAGGTGTCCTGAGTGGAGAAGAAATGTGCATTTGTGTGTGTCGTAGTTTTAGAGCAACATAGCCTAGAGACAAACACATTTCTCAGGAACCCTTTGTGGTAGTGTGTGAAACTGACACACCTCAACACAGCCTGAATATAATACACATGCGCATACTATATCCACAACAAAAAGAAGTGTGACAGGGGACATAACCAGCCTATGCAAAGCATAGCAGGGACCTGTGAGGAGGCAGAACAGGTGCTGACATACCACAGCACTTGTGGCCACACAAAAACCAATACTGCACAGAGATTTGTGTAACAGGTACGTGGTAGGGATGCCCAGGGCCTGCTGTGGGTATTATGCACACAGACACTGAGAAACTGAGTATACCAATGAATAATGGCCAGATTATTATATCATGTATAAAAAAGAACTCTGACCTACAACCTCTGCTGCAACTGGCCCACAATGGGTAGGACTTGGTGAATAACTGCCAGCTTTTCTAAGTTTTGCCCACAAACCAACTGGAGAAAGTCAAATATGCTCTTCTAATCAATGATATTGGATGCCATGCTTGTTGTTAACCTGCCTCCGGCTTCCCTGTGCAAATAGTTGCCAGTCAGGGCACACCTAAAACCTTACCTGTTTCCATTAGAAAGCTATGCCCCTCCTTACCTAATGTGAGTCTCTGCCAAATGCAAGTGATGGTGGTTGACTTCCTTGTAGCAATCTCTGAATAAATAACCTTTGCGTTCTCACTAGAAATGGTTTTTATTTCCACCATGCACACACAATCTGTATTATTATTATTATAATTATTATTTTTATTTTTTTTTGGTATCTTATGATGGGTTGCTCTCCTGAAGGAAGCCATAAGATATAGGCTAAGGAATAAGGAGGGAGCCATTATACTCCAAGGATCAAAGACACTATCTTGACATATATCCTTGAGGTGTTTTTACAGGGAATGAGACCCAAGTTTCCCCACCAGATGAAAAGGCTGACCAAATGTGGACTACAAGGCACCAGACTGATTGGAGCTAGAAGATTGATGGACAGGGTCCCAGGGCTCTTTGTCTTCTGAGATTCAACCAACCAGAAACATCCACAGGCTACTCATCCAGCCCTAACCCTAACTCACAAGTGTTTCCTTTAAAAATCCTTGCTTGTAAACTTTTGAGGACCTGGGGTTTTCAGCATTAGCTGCCTCTGCTCCAATTTCTAGGCCTTGTAATTAAACACCTAATTTCCCTCACTGCAACCTGGTGTCAGTGTCTTGCCTTAGCTGCACTTGAACAAACCCAAGTTTGGTTCTGTAACAGTCCTCTTGATGTGGCTTCACTATATAAAGTAGAATCTTAAAATTGTTTCCACTATAAATTATAAGGCTTAAAATTTTCCCAAACAAAATTTCACATATTTTGATATATTTTTGTGCTTAGAATTGTTCAATTGTCAGGTGAGCTTATCTTTCCATTTTCCTCAACCTACATTATATTTACAATGATAAAAATGTAGGTACCTTTTTGTATTGAATGAGTTAAATGCATACAAATTTGCAAAGCATGTTACAAACTCCTCATTGCAGAATGGATATGATCCTGTATAACTCAATTCATAATTGAATACCTCAAAATATTCTTTATGATTCTGTATCTAAAACTGGTTTAACAAGTTAACAAAAGAGGAATATATGTGTAGAAAAGAAAGCGGTTTGTGTCAGTGCTTTAATCTGAACACTGTCAGAACTACCTCAATATAGAATATTGCACTTACTAACAATGCTCTAAGCCCTCTATACTCTATCCTTTTCATTTTTTTTTCCCCTCAGGAGTTTCTTTCTGCACTACCTTTTAGTGGATTCTAAATCACCAAAGATAACATAAAAATCACAAATAAACAAAAATATAAAAGGCTCAGCTTCAAAAGGAGTATTAATTAGTGGACAAAATACTAATTTCACTTAGAAAATCCCACATGATTATAAATCAGCTGCTATAAAAATTTACGAGTTTGGTTAGGAGCTTTTATGTTTTATCCCACTAGTGTTGACATCCAACATTTAGCGATAACTTGCCAAATTGTAAACAAAGTTCTATGTTAAGGAACAGGTTTTCAAACTCTCAGAATCACTTTCAGTGTCTTGATGTTTTGTAGGTTCTGGCTGTGATGGTGTAACAGGGTCTGACTCACACTCCTCTTATAAAAGACAATAAACCTGGACAAAATACACAACACCACTGACTTCAGGTTGTGACCCTTGAGGAAGAGACACCATAGCAAGGGAGATCTGTGGAAGCAAGCTCTTCAGTCTGTAAGGAAATTTAAGTGACACTTATTTAGATTTGCAAACTGGGGGCCACCCCTCAGCATGAGAAATAAGTCTGCCCAACAAGCAGAAAAGGCAAGGAGGTTTTATAGTACAAGTTCAGGGAAGTCTAAGCAGTAAACAAATTCCAAACATTCTATGATGACAGAATCGATAGCTTGTTATGACATATTGAATAATGGTTTCTCAGGCTTTTGCAATGTTTATGGCTACTCTAGACCACTCAATTTGTAAGTAATTTCCATTTGTTTAAAATACAACAGGTTAACAATCATCCTGTTTTCCCAGGATTTCTCTAAACAAAAATGTCATCTATATTTATCTAAGCAAAGGGTTTCTTGGTGATAACAAAGCCCCCAAAAGAGTTTGTCTGTCAAGTATAAATTCTAATGGATGGTCAGCTTCTTGGGCTAGAAGAGAACAAGTCAGTTAAATTAAAAAAATGGAGTCACTGTGATTCTTTTATTCTCCTTTTATTCTCCTCTCCTGGCTTCTTCATCAGATCACATCATTCCAGCTTCCTCTTATTCTCCACCACCACAGCCATGGGCTGAGTCCTGGCCTTAGCAAGAGGTCTGTAGAAGTGTCCAATGAACTCACCATGAACAGGCCAGCCAGGGAACAACTTACTTTAGACCCATTTCTGACAGGAAGGTCTGAAAACAGCAGGACCAGGTGGGAGACTCTGGAGGGGCTCAGAACTTTTTCTCTGATGTGCTTCCAGTGTCCAGGTTCCACCTGTTGCACCCAGGGCATATTCTCATTTTGCCCTCTTGGATAGGTCTCCCATACCTGAAAGGTCTGGTGTTGAAGTGGTACAATCTGCGAGAGCCCTGCCCCCTGGCAAGAACCTGTATGGTTCATCCACCTCACACCTCCCTGGAAAACTGGGGACCTACCCGTATGCAGCCATGACAATTCAGCACTCATCTTGGCCTCCTGGACTCCTTGTGGCTTAGAAGATGATCGCCACCCCAACAAGGGCTACCAAGACGAATATGGATCCTGAGGCTGGCCTAACCTCTTCTCTTCCATTGTGTCTACTACATTCTAATATACTGTTCATTTAGTGTATCTTCCTTCATGTTTCCTGTCTGCTTTTTTAAAATAATCTAAGACTTATGAGAGCAGGCTTGTCTTCCTTATCTCCTGACTCATCTCAGGTACCTACAATAGTGCCTGAAACTCAGTGCTCATTAAACATAATCACATGAGTCAAATTTCATAATAAATCTTCCCTGAAATATCTATATATACCTGACTGGTCCTGTTTCTCTGGAGAATCCTGATTAATACAATTCTTTCCAGTACTTGTCAGTTCATGACTGTTTTTCTGCAATAATCTCAACTCCCCATGCAGATACTGTTCCTGCAATAACAATAAAACTTATAATCACTTTCTCTCAAAGAGATAAGATCTTGGTGTCCCAAACTTTTATCTTCAGGTGTTCCCCTTGCATAAGTGTTCCAATTATAAACACTATAGACACTGTCCTGTTCCAAAATTACATTTGCAAAGTGGCTCTATTTTTCACATAGTTGTCAGATTCCCAGAAGGAATTGACTACATCTAAGAATACACAGTAAGAAATCTTGTAGATAAATCTTACAGTGATCCTCACTGGGTTAGACACAGTCACTGAATATAGAGGGAAAAGATATTTTCTTTGTGAACCAGAGGCAGAGCTCCACTTTTGTCCTCAAGCTTTAGGGCGATCTAATAACTCTTCAATATTTCCGTCCTGGACTTATGTGGATACTTTTCCTCTCGTCCCCGGGCCAAGCATACTCACAAAGCTGAGTCTAACTTTCCAGGTTACACGCATTTGAAAAGAAAGAAGATATTGTTTATTAAGTTCCCTGTAAGAGTGCACACATTTTTGTCTCTGAATGATTCTGAGGAATACGTCCCTCTGGATTTATGAGTACAGTCATGAAGAGCACCTGAAATAATACTGTTAGCCACTGGGAGAATGCACTTCAGGAGCCTGAATAATGTCTCTAAATAGCTAGGTGATCAGTTGCGGACCACACTCACCAGAAATCTGGGTTCGAGTCTTGGAAAAAGGAGCGAAGCCCCTCCCACACTTTTGGAGGGTTGTGACGCCCCTTCCCAGGGCCCCTCAGGCGGTGCCCCTCGGCCTTTTCTCCTGGAGGTCCAGGAGAAGGCCGCCCTCTGCCCGTCCTGCGGAGATAGGAGATCTACGTTACTCGAAGAAGCTGCCCCAGGCGCCCTCGGCGTTGAGCCAATGAAGACCTAGGAAAGGAGCATTTCCGTTCGTCCCTCCGCGCCGGGGCGGGACTTCCGGCATCCTCAGCGTGGCGGGCTCTTGCGTTGTTTTAGGTACCTGCGCTGGCGGTGGATCCGGACCGAGGAGTCGTTATCTCTGCTTCACGGATGCGGGCCTGAGGCTCGGCAGCGTCCCCTGGAGTGACCTGAGACAGGGCGGAGATAGAAATCGTTGTGCCCGGCTGTCGCATCTGTTGCCCGCCGATCCCGGTCTGCCCCAGAGTCCGATGGCACCGCCGCGCTGAGGGACCCGCCTCAGGTAAATGCTGCGTCCTCAGGGTCTCACCCGCCTTCACCCCAACCCGAATTTTAAAGGCCCAGTGAGGAGCGTCTGTTAGTGTTTTTGCAGCTTAGTCCCCTGTGTTCGGGACAGTGAAGCGGCCGTGGGTGGGTCGGTCTCTATTTCCGACGTCTGGTGTGGTGGGGTGGGGGAGATTGTGACAGGCAGCGGAGCCGGCAAGTGCAAAGGCTTGGAGGTGCGACTGTACACCTCCTGGGGAGCCTTCAGCAAACTCGGGGTTCTGCCTCATGCGGGGAACAGAATGTGAGGCCGAGTCGCGCCATCATTTGCCCACTGCCATTCTTTCAGAACGCTGGGAGCAAGAGTTGTGAACAGAAGAGGAATATGGCTTGAATTACGCATTTAAAAGTTTTACAAAAACTGCTCAGGAACAGACTGGAAGAGGGATAATAATAGGAGGCACAGAGGAATTTAGTCCTTTTATAAGGTCACATAGCTAGTAAAAAATCAGCATCGAGGACTGAGACCCAGAGATAATGCAGTCATGCCAGGTCATCTGCCTCCATTGCCGAGCAGGGTTTAACAAGAAAGCCTGGAGCCCTGGATCCCCATTGTGGTCACTTGCCTCTCAGAACTCCCCTCCTCCCACAGATTGCCACTAGTACATACAGAAGCACTTACAAGCCCTACAAAGGTGTGTAGGGAGTGTTCTGAATCTCACTAACTCGTCCTGATTCTGGCCATGTAATCTCTGGAACTGTGGTATCTTGGGACTCTTCATTTGCCACTTTCCCTGGCATTGGGCCTGGGATCCTGAAGATGCTAAGCCCTGGGTCCTGAGTCCAGGCCGAGGGTTATGTGGAGTGGTTCCTATTACTAGCAAACAATGGAATGAGATATGGAAATTTTCTGAGGCACAGTTACAAGTATTTGCAGATGCCTGGAAGTGAGCCTGAGCTGGTTCAGAGAACCTCAAGTCTTCTTTCTTTCTCACAAGAACAGAGAGTAACAGGATAAGAGTCTGGACTAGAATGGCCCCCTGAGAAGGTGAATGTCTATTCTGGAGAAGATGGGAGCAGTGCGTGGTTTGCAGCAGAGGAGGGAGGCGATTGGACACCCAGGTCTCATCAGGCTCTCTGTGGCTGAGTATGGAAAACATAATGTGGGTGTGAGGAAGGTGATGGTAGCATTACCTGGGATAATGCTGCTGCAGTAGTCCAGGTGAGCATTGATGGTGTGGACCAGTGTAATGGCTGTGGAGGTGGTAGAAATGATTGAGTCATCGTTGTTTTAGTAGGTTTGCTCTGATTTTCTGATTTTCAGGGTGAGAAAGAAAAGGGTGACTGCAAGGTTTTTGTGTTTAGCATCTGGAAGGGATGTTTATCAACTGCGATAGGGAGGTAGATAGTAGGATTAATTTTCATTCAGGTTATCAGGAGTTTGTTTTGTTCATTGAAGAGTACGACATGTTTCAGAGAATAAATGAGTAGAGGAATCAACTTGTCAGGTGGAAACAGGTCTGGGACTCTGGGCAGGGGTTCAGGATACAGACATCTACAAAGCATATGGACCAGGATGGAACTGTGTGTCTTAGCTCAATTTGATAAGAAAATATCATAGACTCGTGGCTTAAACAACAAACATTTGTTTCTCACACTTCTGAAGGCTGGGAAGTCCAAGATCGAGGTGATGGCCGTTTCAGTTCCTGGTGAGAGTTCTCATCCTGGCTGCAACAGCTTTCTTTTTACTGTTTATGCACCTGGCCTTTTCTGAGGGGGAGTGTGCGAAGAAAGGAAAATTTCTCTCTTCCTTTTCTTATAAGGGCACTGATCCCATCACGAGTGACCCACTCTCTTGACCTAATCTAAATGTAATCATTACTAGAAGACCCCTAACTGCAAATACTATCACACTATACTAGGCTTTACTGTGTTAGGGCTTCAACATAGGAATTTTGGAGGCGATGGGGGGAGCAAACATTCAGCACATTATAATAATGGTCACATTTCTTATGGGGAATGCTGGTCATGATGATAATATTAATATCAGGCCAGGAAGGGAAGTACAGGCCATGACTTGGTCTCATACTCGGATATAAATGAGGGTTAGGAGGAAGTGAAGGCCATCACTGGTAAGTACAATACAAGTTGGAAAGGACCATGGGTATTGAAGATTTGCAAATGGTTCTGGGTGGCTGAGGTTGGAGGAAAGAACAGAGGAAGGAAGAGAGGCTTTCAGATCAGGGTTCAAGTCTGTGTCTTCCAGTGGGGACATCAGAGGTCTGGGTGGTACTGGATCCTGTTTGAATTTGCAAGCACTTTTTGGATGACTGCACTGAGAAATATGTAGGAAGGACAGGTCATGACTGTGGTGTGGGATGGAGGTTGGGATGGCTGTGGGAGTGCATTTATGTGACAGATGTAGTAGAAAGAGTGATGTGCATGTGGGGTGGGATTTTGAACTTATGGCCCAAGGATCCTGGCATTGAGGAAATAAGGCTGAAGTGTAAACCCAGAACCCTTTTTGGGTCTTAGGGGCCATGAGCTCAGGGATTACAGGAGAATTGCCTGACAAGAGGGGATGCTTCTTGGCATACCGGGCTCAGAGCTTAGATATTTGCTCACCTGACTGTTGTTGCTGTGGGAGGACACAGTGACCAGTAGGACCAAGAAGAGAGAAGGGCATCAGTGGTACTGGTGCCTGTATCTCTCATGAGGTGGGGAGATGGGGAGGAGGGTGAGCAGGGGATGGGTGAGTAGGGGATGGGTGAGCAGGGGGATGAACTTGGGGTTCTGTGAGAGAAAATGATCATGGAATGAACTGTCCCCATCATGGCAGGGTTCTGTGATCTTTGAAAACATGGCCATTTACTTCTCCCAGGAGGAGTGGGAGCTCCTTGATGAGGCTCAGAGTCTCCTGTACTGTGATGTGATGCTGGAGAACTATGCACTTACAGAGTCCCTAGGTAAGGGCTTCATATTCCTCCTAGGGTCCTTTGCTAGTGTCCGTCTTTCCTCTTGTCCCAGAGACAGCCCTGTTCCTTCCACAGACAGAATAACTTCCCACTTTCTTGGTATATGTACTGTGGGGAACAGCGCCAAGTGTGTGCACTGCCTCAGCAATGTAGTCTCCAGACAGCCCTAACATCTGCTTCCTCAAGAAGTGCAGAGAAGGTCTGGGAATCAGGAGTCTTGCAGTCAGCCTAATGGATCCATCCTTACCCTCTCCCTAATAAGATGACTGTCCAAATCCATGGAACCTCTGTGCGCCATGTTCTGCCATTTTCCTCTAGCTAACATTTCCTCACGCCAGCCTGTGTCAGCAATTGCAGACATTGTAATGGTTACTACTTAGATGGTTCATAGGTTTTTCTTGCGAAACCCTTTTCTGAGATTTTATTCTAATATTATTATTTTCTCTATACTTTGTCACGTGCTGAGTTGCTCTGGGCCAGTGCTGGCCACTCATCTCTCTGGTATTTCTCTTAGACCTTGTTTAATGCAGGTCCCAATGTAGTTGCACACCTGGAATTGGGGGATAGCCACTGCCTCACAGGGTGGACATAGCAATGTACTCTCAGAAGAGGTCTGGCCCTGGTGAGTTGTTGCTTTGCCCCCCATGGATTTGTCACCCCTTTTCCCCTGGGTGACAGAGCCACAAAGGATTACTCACAGCCCATCTCTTCTGAGCAGTGAGAAGCCCCAAAGTGGTTAATCTCCCGGAACCCTCAAGAGAGAGACATTCCATTTGGGAAATTAACCTGAATTGGGGTTCTCTTCCCACATTTATTCTCCAAATCAGGAAGTTACAAGAAGAGAACATAGGTGGGGTTATAGTTTAACAATATAGGCTGGTAACTTTCAGTGAAACAAGTCAGATGGCATTCCATTAAGGCAATTAAATGGTCCACCAACAAAAGCTTGATCTTAGCAAACATTCCTTCTTACAGCAATTTCCCAGTATCTTTATATATCAATCAGTAACCTGTCTGTCTTTGAGCCAGCAGCCTTGCTGTGTTAGAACTCTTTATCTTACAACAGAGACTCAGTAGCCTGGGGAAAATTTCCTGTTTTTCGTAAGGTCAGTATTTGAAACTGCAAGGCTTTGGAAAACCAGGCTCTGTGAAGTACATTTGCTTTATGCATACTCTACAGTGAGTGACAGCTGAAGAGGGGGTATGACATAAGAGTTATTTTCTAATCATGCCATGAACTTGTCTTGTGTCCCCAGTGTTTGGGTGCTAATGCCATTTGACACATTTCATTTTTACCTTTTTTTCTCATACTTGACACTTTTTGACATTTTATCTGTCACTTTCAGCCCCACATTTCAGGCCTTCATGGCTCACTTGTTTCTCTCCACTGCACCTTCTACAATGAGGCAATACTGACCCACATGTAATGTGTTGTGAGGTGGGCACATATTCTTAAGTGGGACACCAGGTAATTGGTTCGCATTGGATTTTCCTTGGCCTGGACACCAGTAACTTTCTGTGCAGCATGCCCATGTTGTCAGCAAAGTCCTGCTGAAGGCTTTTGGCACAGCAGTGAGTCAGAGACCCTGTCTTTCCTCCCTGAAGTGCACTCATGTTTGTGCACTTTTTCCTGTATTGTCTCCTTCATTCTGTGATCTTTAGAGACCCTTTCCTCAAATTGCCACCAGCACCTACATCCTGAAAACATTCCCATATACTTATGTCTAACATACATTTTTGATGGGACTTGCTTCTTCCACAGTAGTCAACCTGCATTTCATCAGCATTTCTCTTCTTTTAGGTTCTTGGTGTGGAGCAGGAGATGAGGAGTCACCTTCTGATCAGAGCTTTTCTGTTGAAGGAATGTCACAAATCAGGACTGCAAAGGCTTCCTTCATCCAGAAGACTCCCTCTGTGAGATGTGTGTCCCAGTCCTGAGAAACATTTTGCACCTTGCTGACCTCCCAACAACATACCCTGGGCAGAAACCATACTTGGATGGGGCACCCAGAAACTGCTGGTTCAGTTCAAATCTTTACCAGCTCCAGAAGCATTATATTGGAGAAAATCTCTTCAAAATGGATGTAAACCAGGCCTTGTTTGTAATGAGCTGCAGAGTCCATGTGTCAGGGAAGCCCTTCACCTGTGGGGAGGTTGAGAAGGAATTCCCAGCCACATTAGGCCTTCTCCAACACCAGGCCACCCCCAACAGTGAGAAGCCACGTAGCAGCATTCAACACTGGAGAGTTCACACTGGAGGAAAGCTTTGTAAATGCACTGATTATGGGAAATCTTTTAGCCAGAAATCTGTCCTCATTCAGCACCAAAGAGTTCACACTGGAGAAAGGCCTTACGAGTGCAGTGAATGTGGGAAATCTTTTAGCCAAAGCTCTGGCTTCTTTCGACACAGGAAAGTTTACTCTAGAGTAAAGCTTTGTGACTGCAGTGAATGTGGGAAATTATTTAGTCGCAAAAGCCACCTCATTCAACACCAAAGGGTTCATCCTGGAGAAAGACCTTATGAGTGCACCGAATGTGGGAAATCTTTTAGCCATAGCCCTAACCTCTTGTGACACAGAAGGGTTCACACTGGAGCAAGGCCATATAAGTGCAGTCAATGTGGGAGATCATTTAGTTGCAAAACCTACATCATTCAACACCAGAGAGTTCATACTGGACAAAGGCTTTATGACTGTAGTGAATGTGGGAAATCATTCAGCCAGAAATCTGTCCTCATTCAACACCAAAGAGTTCACACTGGAGGAAGGCCTATGAGTGTTGTGAGTGTAGCAAATCTTTTAGCCAAAGCTCTGGCCTCTTTTGACACAGAAAGGCTCACACTGGACCAAGGCCTTTTGAGTGCACTAAATGTGGGAAATCATTTAGTTGCAAAACCCTGCTTTTTTGACACCACACAGTTCACACTGGAGCAAGGCCTTATGAGTGCAGTGACTGTGGGAAATCCTTTAACTGCAAAACTCACCTCATTCGACACCAAACAGTTCACACTAATGAAAGGCCTTATGAGTGCAGTGAATGTGGGAGATCCTTTAGCCAGAGTTCTGGGCTCCTTCAGCATCAGAGAATTCACGCAGGAGAAAGACTTTATGAGTGCAGTGAATGTGGGAAATTTTTTTTTT
>NW_007729912.1:60594-129047 GCF_000696425.1 Galeopterus variegatus
AAAACCAACTTTTTGATTCGTTGATCTTTTGTATTGTTTTTTGGTTTTCAATTTCATTAATGTGGGAAATTTTTTAGCCACAAACCCTACCTCATTCAACACCAGACAGTTCACACTGGAGAAAGGCCTTACGAGTGCAGTGAATGTGGAAAATCCTTTAGGCAAAGGTCCAACCTCTTCCAACACAGGAGAGCTCATGTGCAGTGAATGTGGGAAATTCTTTAGCCACATATCTTTCCTCATTTAATACTGAAGAGTTCACACAGGAGAAAGGCCTTAGATATGCAGGGAATGAGCTTTTTCATTACTCAGTAGAATGACCTTGGAGGAAAGTCTAGGTGAGGAGCATTCTGCCTGAATTGAACCTCATATATCCTTACATGCACAGATTCCCCATAAGTTTCAGGTATGTGGGAAGCATGTGTAGCTATGGTGTGTTTTCTTTCTTTCTTTTTTTTTTTTTTAAAGATGACTGGTAAGGGAATCTTAACCCTTGACTTGGTGTCGTCAGTACCACACTCTCCCAAGTGAACTAATCGGCCATCCCTATATAGCAGTCCGAACCCATGGCCTTGGTGTTATCAGCACCATACTCTCCCGAGTGAGCCACAGGCTGGCCCAAGCTATGGTGTATGTTCTGAAATTGCCCAGGGATCTGCCAGATTTAAAGTCATTGCCAATTTCTGTAGCTAAAGCCATTTCCTCTCAACCAACTGGCACATGCGCAGAGTATGTATGAGTCACCACCCCAGTGTTCTTAGGGTAGCAGACCTCTTCCATTTGTTGGAGGGAATTATGAGTAACCTGAGGTCTTAGAGGATTCCTATTCTTTTCTCTTTGACTAGTTAGAGTGTGGATTTAACGCACTTCTGTCCAGAAGACCTGATCCAAGTTCTGCTGGTTGCTTGCAGAGAAGGACTGCCTTCTTGTTGGTTGGTCTTAGGTGATCTTAGGTGATGGTTGTGATGAAGTTTTTTCAGCTTCTAGGTCACCAAACCAGGAAATACCTATTGGACATTGCACTGTCTGGCTTGTGCAATAATAAAGACCTTTTTATTTAAATACCTTTAATCTAGGAAGTTTGATTTACTGTGGAGTACTTTGAAAGTATAATAGGACTTTGCCAGCTTGAAGAGGTAAATAACATCTGTGGTGACACAAACTGTGTGCCTCAGAGGGATGGTAATGACCCAAGTTACCTCTTGTTCCAGTTTTGACCTAGTTTGCATTGCTGTCAAGTTGTCCTTGGAGAGTCTACAGGGTTTTGTGTTAATTTTTTGCCTGAATAGCAGAGGTCTGTGGGTTCAGACATCAATATGAGGAGGGGGCATTTGTTCAGATAACTTCTGTTGCTTTAGAGATGACATGAATTTTTTTTTCTTCTTTTTTAATGAGGGAGAATTCATAATGCACAGCAATGTTGAGAATCTCTTACTCAGATCCTGCAAAGGAGCTGTGTGCCCTAAAACCTAGAATTCAGAGGAGTAGTGTCACTAGGTGTAAAACTACAGGGGCCAGGGGAACCATGAATGGTACAGAGATATTGGGTTCATTAATAGGTAGTGGAGCCTGCAGCAAGCTAGATAGCATGTTCTTCTAAAGATGTATATACAAATGTTCCAGTGACTGTGACTGCAGGATCATTGTGTACAAAAGTCTCATTGACTCCCAGAACTGTGTATCTTGTGTAGCTGAAGTCACTGTCTGGGAAAATAAGGGTTTTATGGATTCCTATAGCCTCTCTGTTTGCCTGAAGGCCATTGCTACACAGACAGTAAATGAAGTATGAGGAGAAGGTAGTATCCAGGGATACCGCTTTTGTGATCCAGCCAACAATCCTCTTAACTCTGGTGAAAATGACCTTCATCATTCACCTACATTCCTGCCACTTAGGCAAGATTGCTTTTCCCCATACATGGGGAGTTAGATGGTAAAGTCAATAAAGAGTTGCCAAGTCTGATTTTCTACAGACAAGAGATTTAGATTGTTATCTTGAGCCATTTTTTTTAGTTTTATTAAGGTATAATTGATATGCAATAAATTGTACATACTTAAAAGTGTACCATTTTGATACATTTTGACATAAGTGTAAATCCATGAAACCAATATTGTAATTATAATAATGAGCATATGTCACCGGCAAATTTTCTTTGTTTCTTTTTATAATATCCCTCTTTGATAATCTAACCCCCCATTTGATTTACTTTCCTTTACGATAGGTTGGTTTGCATTTTCTAGAATTTTATCATTGGAATCATAAGGCATTCACTCTTTTTTTTCTTCATTTCATCCACACTGCATAATCAGAGAATCATAAATGATGCTTATATGAAGAGTTCATTCTTATTTCTGAGGAGCATTTTCTTCTATGGATGTATGACTCTTTGTTTATTCTGTTCATCTGTTTATGCACATTTGGGTTATTTCCAGTGTTTGGCTATTACAAATAAAGCTGCTACAAACATTTGTTATACAACTCTTTAAATGGATATTTGTTCTGTTTTGCTTGTATTAATAACTCAGAATGCAATGCCTGAGTCATGGGGTAGGTGAATATTTAACTTTTAAGAAAAAATAAAAAATAAAATTAAAAAATTAAAAAAAAGAAAGAAAATGCCATACTGTGACCTAAAGTTGTTCTTTTTGCATTCCCACCAGGAATGTGTGTTTCAATTTGTTCACATCTTTGCCAGTACTTGGTAGGGATAGTTTTTAATTATTACCCTTTTAAATTATTTTAATTATAATTTACATAATTATAATTAAGTATGTAGTGGTATCTCACGGTGGTTTTAATTGCATTTACTGAAGGATCCATCACGTTGAGCATTTTTTTTTTCATGTGTTTATTGGCCACTTGTATATCTTTAGTAAGATGTGTATCTGTTTTATGTTGTTTGCTTGTTTTATTGTGGTGAGTTCCCTTTCAGTAATAGATAGACAATGAACAAACACAGTGGAATTTTATTCATTCAGTGATGTTACTTCCATTGCTTTGGAATGCTGGAATATTTCCTTGTTTCTTCTCAATTTTTGTATTGGGGTATACAGAATGTAATGGCCACCTATACTATACACTGTTACGTTTCATCAGCATTGCTAACATTCTCTCATTTTTCTAAGTGTAAACATTCAGCAATACAATAAATTAAGCCCTAGTTTGTAGTGTGTGCCAATTTCTTTTGTGTAAATAATTCCACCATGGCCAATTTCAAGCTGGAAATTATGTCTGAACATGGAGTAGGGAAGAGTTGCCAGTAGTACACCTTTGTATTTTCACTATACTGATACAGTAGCTGCAAATAATCTTGAGAACAGAGATAATACTAAAACATAGCAAAATGATTAAGAAATGACAATGTTTGAGTATTTGTAACTTACACAGTTTAACTGCTGTATAATTGACTTAAACTGCACATATTAAAAATGTACATTTTGTTGTCTTGATACATGAAAATAAGTTTTCTTCTGTCCTTTTAAAGTCATCCTTTTCAACATATAAAATTACTGATACGAGGACAAATTTTCCCCTTTGTAATGGCTGTTTTCAAATAGAAAAAGTGAAAAAAAACTTTTCTAAGTCCCATGAACTCTTTCTCAGTTTTCCATTATTATTTACAGTTGTTCTTGTTTCATCTATCTCCATGCACATTAGTGGGCTACTTTACTTATAAACCCAGACATAATGGGTAATTTCTTGAAAATGATTTTCTAAAATGTAAGAGCTTTTCATAATGATAACATTCTTACATGGAATGACAATATTTCAAAATATAAATGTGTTATCAGTGCTAGATTTAATTAATTTTTACAAAAATGTGTTTGTTCTTTAAGGCAGACATTGCCATCAGGATACAAAATATATTCTTATGGCTTTTAGTACCTGTGTATTGTAAATTCATTAACCTATAGGTACCACTTCCCACTTTTTATCATTTAGTAGTTGAAGTGTGTACATTACAATTTGCAGCATTCTAGATTTAGCTAATTGCATCTTTCATCTTGTTTAACATGCTGATCCTTCTTCCACATCTCCTGTACAATGGATACTGAGGTGGGTGATTGAGGTCTGGTCCCTGCCAACAGGTGTGTGACAGTGAGAACCTGGAAACACAGTGTAAATGTTTTGTCAGCACACAGCAGCACAACCTGGAAACACATTCAGGAATCAGATATGACAGGTGTGCAGTGATGACACCAGCACAGCCTGGAAACATCTGCATGCATATCTAGGGGAACTGTGTTACAGATGTGATAGTGACACACCCCAGGACATCCTGGTGACACTTTACGGAAACCTTAGGGACACAGTATGACGGGAGTGGGATGCTGGCACTCCAACACAGCCTGGACACAAATATGCATATATTCACACCACAAGGTAAAAGGTGTATGACAGGCATGAGTCACACAAAACTGGCATATGTAAAACACACCAAGGGTCCGAGAAATAGAAGTAAGGTATTGACACACTACAGCATGCTGTGGACACAAATACACAAACATGGAGACTTGTGGGACAAACATGTAAAAGGGACAGCACACAGCCTGGTGTGTGAGCCCTGTGTGTGGTGAGTTCCTGTGGACTAAGTGTGATGAGGTGGGTGCAGCCTGGTTTGAGGAGAACAGCTCCCTACCCTCATCACTGCAGGTCTGATAATATGCCGAAGGGGCTTGGAAGAGAGCAACACAATCTTGGTAAAAAGGTCCCTGGTGCCTTCAAAATCATCTCTTCTTTCCTAAGGCCTTCGTCCAGCTCCTCCATTCAGATGGAAAATGACTTCAGAGGGCTTGTAGGCACATCATCAAATGGCATGGGTCAACATCCTGAGAGAGCTGATCCCTTTAAGGCCTTCGTCCAGCTCCTCCATTCAGATGGAAAATGACTTCAGAGGGCTTGTAGGCACAACATCAAATGGCATGGGTCAACATCCTGAGAGAGCTGATCCCTTCCCTCCTGATTGTTGTCAGGACAAAGTATTTAGTTTACTTCTGGGGGCCTAATGCCCCCATAACTCTTCCTAATTTCTCTTTTCAACAGTGGGAGCAGTCCCTGCCTTATAGCCTTGACAGCATGTCATATGAGCTTGCTGGGACTTAATGCCATTATTTTGATTTTATTGTTCTATTTTTATTATAAACTGTCATTTATGGCAAGGAAAACTGTTATGTCTATTTACCAGATAATGTAAGCTTACTTATTAGAATAGAAAAATTGAAGAAAAATAAAATGTATGTCTCTTTAAAGAGAAAGAATTAGAAAAAATGGTCACCGCTAACGTCCCATGAACACTGACTGCATGTCAGGCCTGTTCTAGCACTATTTATGCTTCACTCAGTTAATCTCATGGGGAAAAAAAATGTGGCCACTGCAGGAAGTGTCTTATAGCGCTAGACTTACTCAGTATAGAAGATGTGTCTTCATTGTGGGATGCTGTCCTCAGGCTTCTGTGGCATTAAAAGTTACTTCTCTTTGTTAAAGTTTGGTGAGAGTAGATGATACCTGATGTCTGGGTAAATGTCCTTACTGACTTTATTCAGTATAGATTAATTTGCCTTTTCTAGAATTTTATATAAGGCAAACTCCTTGTGTGGTTTATTTTGTACTGTATAATTATTTTGATATTCATCTGTGTTGTGTCATGAGTAGTTCATACATTTTTTTGAGTATTATAGTATGAATACAACACAATTTGTGTACCCATTAATATTTTAATTTGCATTTGGATTGTTTCTAGTTCTTGGCTATAACATAAATCTGCCACAGACATTTATATTAAGTTTTTATATGTAACTATGAGGGTACTTCAAAAAGTATGTGGAAAAATAGAATTAAAAGATAATACGAATCTTCCATGAACTTATTGAAGTACCCTCATACATCTCATTTCTTTTGAGTTCGTATCTGGGAACACAGTGCCTGCATAAGAGGATAGGTAAAAATTTCTATTAATAAAAACTGCCAAACTGTTGTAAAGTGGGTATACAATTATACATTCCAACCAGTCCTATTTGAGAATTTCAGTTTGTCTACAACCTCATCAACACTCGGTATAATCAGCTTTAAAAAAAAAACTTTAGCCATTCTAATATGTTTCTTAAATCCCCTTACAAAAAAAAAAAAAAGCACAGTGCCTACTAGGCTTCTTTGAATATTGGCGGGAAATTTTTCTCAGCTAAAAATACTACTCATATATCAAGGGACATGAAAGATGACCAACACTAAGAAAGTCATAGAGCATGGAAGTGCAACACAGCAGGTCTGGGCTGTGTTGCAAGCAGTCCTGTTCCTTAGGCCATACAATTCTGCAGACCCTTTGATGGTGAAGGTGGCAGTAGTGGAAAATATGCAGGGTTTTTGGCAAGTCACAGAGAATTGATGCAGGCCCCTGGGGCTCTGGAGGACATCAATGCCATCTACAGTACAGATTTTGTACATCATTTTGGAACAACTCCTGGTTTGTTCATGTGCCCCCGTAGGAACAGACTGCTTGCCTATGGTGCATCAAGTCCCTATGCATGCATAATTGCCTATTCTGAGCAGGGTTCTATTGGAACAACCAAGTCACAATGTCAGAAGAGCCCTGCTACACTCCATTATGTTACAAATGTATATACGGGATAAAACCTGAACAGGTACAGAGAACAAAAATAGGCTGTATAAGTGGGTAGTTGAGACCCAGTGTCATACACTATAGTCACGACAGCTCATGTTAATGGATATACTGGTGTTATGCACAACCAGTTGTAGGAAGAGACAGCTTGAGTTTGGGTTTTACACGGGTCATTTTGGTTTATGAGTGATGTAAAAATGGATGGTGAAACTTCTGGATTTCAGTTCCCTGTGTAAGGAGCTTGGAAGTTGTCCGTCCATCCCAACAACAAGTCAAAAGTTGAACAAACTGAAAAATCAACAACAGTTCATAGATTCATTAGAGAAATAAGGTCACAGGGGAAACTGCTACCCCTAAATTTAAGAGACGCATAGGCTGATACACAGAACAACTTACCTTAGCAGAAACCTACAAGGGAACCAGTGCTGAATCCGAACCATAATCAATGAATTTCTGGAAGCTAGGTATGGACAAGTCTGAGAGTTGAAAATTCTACATAGACACAATTATAGGGGGAGGGGTCATGCTTTCGTGAGTTATACGAACAGAAGCTTGACTACGTTTACATTGTAAATACTGGAGAAAAATCCCCTCATGCCTCTGTAGGGAAAGGAGGAAAAGAACCACCTTGAAATATGTCAAAGCACTCTTTCTCCTAACAAGGTCTGCCTTCAGGAGGACCTAGTTAACCAGAGTCCAACCTGGTGGGGCTTTATTAGAGCCTAACTGACTGTGAAAAAGGGTAGGCCCAAATCCAGCCAATTATATAGCCTTACACGTGGGAATAGGGAAATACCCAAGTCTGCCTAACTGTATTTTTCCACGTGGGAGAAGAAAAATACCCAACTTTAGCCCACTTGAGTCATCCCTTCCTACCTCATAGGGGAGAAAAATCTGAAATCTAAGAAACACTGTAAACAGAAAAGAGGTATTGGCTCCCTAAATGCCTGAGATCTAATTATAGGACTGTAGAATGCTTGCCCTCCTCCCACACATTACCACCACATTTCTAAGGTCCTATTAACAGCAATTTCTTTTACCCAGCACATCATATCAGGCTATCAAGGAAAAAATGACAGGGTGGGTTGGCTAGTTAGCTCAGTTGGTTAGAGCCTGGTGCTGGTAATACCAAGGTATAGGGTTTGATCCCTGTAGTGAAAAACCGCCAAAAAAAAAAAAAAAGAGAAAGCATACTAGAAAGGAAAAACACAGTATGAAGAGACAGAGAACAAACATCAGAACCAGCCATGGCAGAGCTGTTGGAATTATAAGTCAGAGCATTTAAAACAACTATGATTAATTTGCTGAGATCTCTAGTGGATATTGCAGACAACATGCAAGAACAGAAGGACAATGTAAGCAGAGAGATGGAAATCATAATAAAGAACCAAAAAGAAATGATAGAGATTAAAAACATTGTACCAGAAATGAAGAATGTCCTCTAAGGGCTCATTAGTAGACTAGGCATTAGTAGACTAGACATGGTTGAGGAAAGAATCTCTGAGCTTGAAGATTGTCAAAAGAAATTTCTAAAACTGAAAAAAGCACAGAACAAAGACAGAAAAACAAAACAGAAAATCCAGGAACTATGAGACAATTACAAAGGTGTAAATATGCATAATGGGAATACCACAAGTAGGGTGACAGAACATAGAGAAAAAAAGAGAGAAAAAAAGAAAGAAAGAAAGAACAACAGAAAGGAAAAAGAAGAATTTTTGAAACAGTAATGATTGAATTGTCCCAGATTGATGTCGGACACCAAAGTGCAGAAACAGAAAATTCAGAGAATACCAAGCAAGATAAATGCCAAAAAAAACCCCAACAAAAAACCCTACATGTCGGCATATCATTTTTAAACTACAGTAAATCAAAGATAAAGGAAAAAAATACTGAAAAAGCCAGAAGTAAAAGACAGCTTACCTATAGAGGAGCAAAAATAAGAATTAAAGTCGAGTTCTCCTCAGAAACTATGCAAAAATAAGAGAATAGAGTGAAATATTTAAGGTGTTGAGAGAGAAACATCCTTGAATTTTGTACCTATGAAATTATACCCTCATATCTTATATTAGGGTACTTCAAAAAGTTCATGGAATGATTTGTATTATCTTTTACTTGTGTTTTTCATGAACTTTCTTGAAGTATTCTCATACGTTTATATATACACCGTATAGGTTCTGTTTTTCTGGGGAATCCTGACTAATACAATAGTTTTCAGTAATTTTAATTTTACAGTTGTTTTCTTCTGAGATAATCTCAGCTCCCCGTGAAGACACTTTCCCTGCAAGAACAGTAGAAATGATAATCACTTCCCATCAAAGAGACGAGATCTTGGTGTGCGAAACTTTAATCTTGGGGTTCTGGCGTCCCCTTTGCACAGGTAAACCAATTTTGCACAAGAACACTGTCCTGTTCCAAAATGACATTTGCTAAGTGGCTCTTCTTTTCACATAATTGTCAGATTAAAATAATAATATATCTAAGAATATGGAGTAAGAAATATATATTATATGGATAAAAAACTATTCCTCACAATCACCGACTTTACAGGCAGAAGAGAGTTCTTCTGTGGGAACCAGAGGCAGAGCTTCACTTTTGTCCTGATTGAGTACAATCTCATCTTCTATCTTCCCAGTCCTGGCCCTATGTGCAGTCTTTTACTCTTGTCCCTGACCGAGCATAGTGAAACTCTCATAGCCTAACGTTCTAGACTATAACCGTTTGAAATGAAAAAAGATCATGTTTATTGGATTCCCGCTAAAAGGGGACACATTTTGTGTCTGAATGACTCTATGGAATGATTTGTCCCTCTGGATTTATAGTCACTGGGAGCGTCTGAAACAATATCTTTGATACCTGGTACCTCCGATACCTGAAGTAACAGCATCTGAATACGCGCATTTCAAAGAGCCTGAAACAAGTGCGTGAATACGTAGGAAATCAGCTGAAGACAATACTCACCCTAAGTCTGAGTTCGGCTCTTAAAAAAGAGCGAAGCCACTCCCACACTTTGTGACGGTGGCCACGCCACTTTTCAGAGACCCCTCTCGCAGTGCCCCTTGGCCTTTTCCCCTGGAGGTTCAGGTGAGGGTCGCCCTTTGCCTGACTCATGCAGCAGATGTGGGAACTCCATTACCCAGAGGACTCTGCGCCAGGCGCCCTGGGCGTTGAGCCAATGAAAGCTCAGGAGAGAAGTATTTACATACGTCGAACCGCTTCGGGGCGGGACATCCGGTGTCCCCCTATTTGAGGCAATTTGCCTGCCATAGGTTTGCCCATTGGTGCTGGGTCTGAACTGAGAAGTGTCGAGAGGAGTCGTTGTCACACTGCACAGAGAAGGGTCTGAGGTTCGGCGACGCCGTCCACGGTAACCCGCGACAGGGCCGAGATAGAGCCCGCCGCTCCCGGCCCCGCTCTGCCCAGAGTCGGATGGAGTCGGACGGGGCTCTGGTAAATGCTGCGTCCTCCGGGCCTTCCCCCCTTTCAGCCCCGAACCATAAAGCCCCAGTGAGTGTCTGCTGCTCACGTAGCTGCAGCCCAGACGCCTGTGTTGAGAACAGTGAGGCGATCGCGGTTGGGGTCCCTATTTCTGGCACCCGGTATAGTCGAGGGTGCGAGATTGTTACTGGCAGAGGGGAGGGCGCGTGCAAAGTCTTGGAGGAGCGACTGAACCAGGAGCCTTTGGCAAACCAGGAGGGTCTGCCTTATCTGTGCAAGGAACAGAGAATCTGAGGCAGAGTCGCGCTTTGATTGGCCCACTCCCATTTTTTTCAGAACGATGGGAGCCATAGAGTTGTGAACAGAACAGGGACACAGACCGAATTAGGCTTTTAAAGGTTTTACATAAAAGCAGCTTTCAGTAACGGACTGAAAGGGGGATGTTGATAAAAGGCACACAGGAATTACAAACTATTACAAGGTCACATAGCTGGTAAAATAACAAGGACTGAGAGTAAGAGATAATGAAGTCATCTCAGGTCACCTGGCTCCAGGGCTGGGCAGGCGACCAGGGGTGCCTGGAGCCCATGGGGTCACCTCACTCTCAGTACTTCCCTCCTTCCAGAGATTGCCACTAGTACAGAAGTGCTTACAGACATTGCAAGGGTGAATGTAGGATATCCAGAACCTGACTGATCCTGATTCCAGCCAGGTGATCTCTGGGACTATGGTGTACTGGGACTCTTCACCTGCCACTCTTCCAGGATTTGATTAGGGACGCTGAACAGATCCTAAGCCCCAGGGCCCTGAGTTTAGGCTGAGAGTTATATGGAGTGGCAGAGAATAGAATGATATGTTGTAGTTTGTCCCAGGTACAGGTAGAAATGTTTGCAGATGCTTGGAGAAAGGGCTGTAATGGTTCAGGAAGCTTTGTCTCCTTTCTTTCTCATGGCAACAGAGAGCAGTTGTACAAGATCAGACCTTAAATTGTTCTCTCAGATGTTGGGTGTAAATTTTAGAGATGATGGGAGTAACGAGAGGTTTGGAGCAGAGGAGGGAGGTGATCTGACTCAGGTCTCATTAGGCTTTCTGTGGCTGAGCAAGGAGAACAGACTGTGGGTGTGAGGGAGGTGGTAGCAAGACCAGGGAAGAGACGACTGCAGTAGTCCTGGTGACTGTTGATGGTGGGGACCAGCATGGTGGCTGTGGAGGTGGTAGAAATGGATGGATTATGGATTGTTTCTTTTAGTAGGTTTTCTCTGGTTTTCTGATTGTGAGGATGAGAGAGAAAAAGGGGAGGCTGCAAGGATTTCGGGTTTAGCAGCAGGAAGTATAGAAGCTCCATCAACTGGGATGGGAAAGTAGATAGTAGGATTAATTTTCATTCAGGATCTCAGAAATTTTTTTGGCCTTGTTAAGGGTGAAAGATGCTTCACAGAATAAATATGTAGAGGTATCAACTGGTCAAGTAAACACACAGGTTTGAGACTCTGGAGAGGAAGTACAGGGTAGAGACATCTATAATGGGTGGGGGATAGTATGTGGACCAGGTTGGAGCTGTGAGTCTTAGTCAGCTTGAGCTGATAAATAAAGAGCATAGACTGGTGGTTTAAACAACAAAACTTTATTTCTCAAAGTTCTAGAGCTGAGAAGTCCAAGATCAAGATGTCATCAGATTCAGTTCCTGGGGAGAGCTCCACTTCTTGTCTTGTTCTCATATGGTCTTTTCTGGTTGTGAGTGTGTAGAAAGAAGAAAACTCTTTTCCCTGTCTTAAGTGCACTAATCTCATTATGAGAGTCTAACTCTCATCATCAGCATGGGTCACATTTTGTAGAAGGAATCCTTGTCAGGTCTGGAAGGGGAGGAATGAGGGCCACAATTGGGTCTTGTCCTTGGGTACCTTGGTGGGTGCAGTGGACATCACAAACACAGATGAGGGAGGGAAGTGGTCATGGGAACAGTGTGGGAGAGTGGACGACCTGGCAGGTGACCAAGGCTTCTGAAACATAGGTGAACATGAGTTGGATGGGAAGGCCTGGGAGTTATTTAGACAAGATGACACTAACCAGGACCAGTGCTTACTTACTGCTCCATGGACTCACCACGATTTTATCATGACTTTGGTGTGTCTGTGGAGTTTCAATGAGTCAGGTGTATTAAGTGTAGGGGCACAAGTGATCATCTGGGAGTGATCACTGGATTTGGGTGGAGGGCCTCTGGGGCATTTTTGTTTTGCAGCTGGCCAGTAAGGGGTGGGGGGTGGGGGTGTGTGTGCTGGGTTTCAAGTGTGGGTTAGGAGGAGAGGAAGACAGTTACTGGTGAGTGCAGCACAAGTTGGAAAGTTCCATGAGTATCTTGAGACCCACAGGTGGTTTTTAGTGGCTGAGGCTGAAACAAAGAGCAGAGGCAGGGAGGCCTTCAGAGCAGGATTTGGCAAGTTTCTAGACCTCTGGCCATTGGGATCATAAGTCTGGGTAGTACGGAATCCTGTTTGAATTTACAAGCACTTTCTGTAATACCTTCATTCAGTTAACATGTAGGATGGCCAAGGAGATGACTGTGGTATGAGATGAGGGTGGAGGAGGCTGTGGGAGTGAAGCTGTGTGAGACAGGTACATTAGAAAAAGTAAATTGCCTCTCGCCAGGGAGTGTGCACTATGGCCCAAGGATCCAGACATTGAGGACATAAGGGTGAAAAGTTAGCCTAGACTGTTGGTTGTTTCTGGGAGGCATGAACTGGTGGATTCCAGGTGAATTGTCTGACAAGGAGGGAGAGTTGCTTCCTGGCATGTCTGTCTCAGAGCTTAGATATTTGCCCACCTGCCTATTGTTGCTGTGGGAGGACACAGGGACCAGTGGGACCATGAAGAGAGGGGGCATTAGTGTAGCATGAACTGGTGGATTCCAGGTGAATTGTCTGACAAGGAGGGAGAGTTGCTTCCTGGCATGCCTGTCTCAGAGCTTAGATATTTGCCCACCTGCCTATTGTTGCTGTGGGAGGACACAGGGACCAGTGGGACCATGAAGAGAGGGGGCATTAGTGGCATCAGGGTCTATTATCTTCTACTAGGTGGGGATATGGGGAGGAAAGTCAGCAGGGGATGGAGTGAGTGGATAAACTTGGTGTTTTAGGAGAGAAACTGATCATGGAATGAATTGTTCTCATCATGGCAGGGTACTGTGACCTTTGAGGACGTGGCCATTTACTTCTCCCAGGAAGAGTGGAAGCTCTTAGATGAAGCTCAGAGGCTCTTGTACTGCAACGTGATGCTGGAGAACTTTGCACTTATAGCATCCCTGGGTAAGGGCTTCATATTTTTACAGTGTCCTTTGCTGTCCCTGTCTTTCCCCCTATCACAGAGGCAGCTCTGTTCTTTCCACTGCTGACAATGGGCATTCCTAACTTCCCCACATTCTTGGCATATTTACCATGGGAGACAGTTCCAAGCTCTGTGCACCACCCCCAGCAATGCACTCTCCAACCAGCCCTAACACCTGCTGCCTCTAGGCATGCAGGGAAGGTCTGGGAAGTCAGGAGTCTTGCAGTCGGCTCCATGGATCCATCCTTGCCCTCTCTTGGCAGGATGATTGCATCCAGATCAATGGGATTTCTGTGCACCAGGTTGTATCCTTTTTCCTCTAGCTAACATTTTCTCGTGCCTACCTCTGTCAGGGATTGTGGGTAGTGTGATAGGTAGTACTTGTGTAGTCTATAGGCCTTTCTGAAATGAACCTCATTCAAGATTTTATTGTTTGTCTTTTTCCTTCTGTTGTTTGCCATGTACTGACTTGCTCTTGGCCAGTGTTGGCTGCTCACCTTTTGGGTCTTTCCCTTAGGACTTGCATCATGGAGGTCCCGTGTAGTTGCTTTGCTGGGATTGGTGGATGGCCCTGGTGAGGGCCAACTAAGGGAGGGAATGATATAAGGGCTGTTTTCTAATCATACCGTGAACCTTGTTTGTCCTCATGTTTGGGTTCAAACACCACAGGATATACCTGATTTTTACCTTTTTTCCTCATGCTTGACTCTTTCATGACTTGCCATTTCATCTGTGACTTCCAACCTATAGTTGCTCTCACCTTTCTGGCCTCTATGGGTCATTTGATCCTCTCCAGTGCACCTTCTACAATGTTCTCTGACAGTGACCCATACATAATGTGTTGTGAGGTATACACATGTCACTAAGTAATCCTTAAACAACAGGTACTGGGTTCTCATGGGTTTTTACTGGGACTCTTCACCAAGGCAAGGTCCTGCTGAAGACTGTTGGCTGAGAAGTGAGTCAGAGACCCTTCCTGTCCTCTCTGAAGTGCACCTCATGTTTGTGTCTTTCATCATATAGGGCCTTTCCTGTTCTGTGATCTTTAGAGGCCCTTTCTTCAAATTACCATCAGCTTTCACTTCCTGATCCATTCCCATGGACTCATTTTTTGGTATGTCTGACACATTTTTGATGAAACTCTACTCCCACCATAAGCAACCTGCACTTCATCAGCATTTCTCTTCTTTTAGGTTGTTGGACTGGAGCAAGGGATGAGGAGACATCATCTGAGCAGTGCATTTCTGTAGGAGTGTCCCAGGTCAGGACTGCAAAAGCAGGTCTATCACCCCAGGACACTCTCCTCTGTTCTATGTGTGTCCCAGTCCTGAAAGAAATTTTGCACCTGGCTGAGCTCCAAGCAATACCTTCTGAGAAGAAAGCATGTTTGAGTGGGCCATTCAATGGAATGTGGTTGAGTACAAACTTTCACCAGCTCCACAGACATGATATTGGAGAGAATCTTTTCAAAAGGAATGTGGACCAGGCCTCATTTGTGAGAAGCTACAGATTTCATTCATCAGGGAAGCCCTTCTTCTGTGCAGAGATTGGGAAGGACTCTCCAGCCACCTCAGGCCTTCTTCAGCACCAGGCCACCCTCAGCGGTGAGAAGCCACACAGCAGCATTCAGCACTGGAAAGTTCACAGTGAAGCAAAGCCTTATAAGTGCAGTGAATGTGGGAAATCTTTTAGCCACAAATCTGTCCTTGTTCAACACCAGACAGTTCACACTGGAGAAAGCCCTTACAAGTGCAGTGAATGTGGGAAATCTTTTAGCCAAAGTTCTGGGCTCTTTCGACACAGGAGGGCTCACACTAGAGCAAAGCTTTATGAGTGCAATGAATGTGAGAAATCTTTCAGCAGGAAATCTTTCCTCATTCGACACCAAAGAGTTCACACAGGAGCAAAGCCTTACAAGTGTAATGAATGTGGGAAATCTTTTAGCCAGAAATCTGTTCTCATTCAACACCAAACAGTTCACACTGGAGAAAGGCCTTATGAGTGCAGCGAATGTGGGAAATCATTTAGCCACAAATCTGTCCTCATTCAACACCAAAGAGTTCACACTGGAGCAAGGCCTTATGTGTGCAGCGAATGTGGGAAATCATTTAGCCAAAGCTCTACCCTCTCTCAGCACAGGAGGTCTCACTCTAGAGCAAGGCCTTATGAGTGCAGTGAATGTGACAAATCCTTTAGTCGTAAACCCTACCTCATTCAACACCAGAGAGTTCACTCAAATGAAAGACCTTATGAATGCAGTGAATGTGGGAAATCCTTCATACAAAGGTCTGGGCTTTTTCACCATCGGGGAGTTCACACTGGAGAAAAGCCTTTTGAATGCAGTGAATGTGGCAAATCTTTTAGCCACAAACCCTCTCTCATTCAACACCAGACAGTTCACACTGGAATAAGGCCATTTGAGTGCAGTGAATGTGACAAATCCTTTAGCCGAAAAACCCACCTTATTCGACACCAGACAGTTCACACTGGGAAAAGGCCTTTTGAGTGTGGTGGGTGTGGAAAATCATTTAGAGAAAGCTCTGGCCTCCACACAGGAGAGGTTGTCTGTAGTGACTGTGGGAAACTTATTAGCCACAAATCTCATCTCACTTAATACTGAAGAGTTCACATAGGAGATGGGGCTTAGATATGCTGAAAATATGACTTATTAATACTCAGTATAATGGACATGGAGGAAGAGTCTTGTTGAGGAGCCTTCTGACTGGATTGAATCTCATATAAACATATCTGAACATCCATGAATTTTCTATATTTTCAGGTATATGGGAACCATGTGTAGCTATGGTACACTTTCCAGACCTGCCCAGAGCTTGTGTCACTGCTTCTTGCTGTGACTGTAGCTATCTCAACTGTGCCACTTTTCAGATCCTCATGGTATGTATACATCAGTCACCACCCAAGTGTGCTCAGGGAAACAGTCCTCTTTCATTTTTTAGAAGAAACTATTAATAGCCTGAGTGTTTATGACGCTTTTATTCTCTTCTGTCTTATTAGTTAGAGGGTTGACCTAGCTCAGTTTTGGTCCAGAGGACCTGATATGAATTCTCCTGTTGGATTACAGAGAAGAACTACCCTTTTTGGGGACATTGTTGGTCTTGGGTGGTGCTTATAATGTTTTCTCAGCTTCCAAGACATCATACCAGGAACTGCCTATAGCACATTGCACTGGTTTGTGCAATAATAATGCCCTTTTGTTTCAGTAACTTTAATTTTGGAAGTTTTATTCACTGTGGAGTAGTTGGAAAGCATAACAGACCTCTGCCAACTTGAAGGGCTGAACAACTTTTGTGGGGATCCAAACTTTGTGTGCCTCAGAGGGGACAAGATGATGACAGAGTGTATTACTCACTCCAGATTTTGCCTAGTTTGCTCTGCTGCCAAGGCATCCAAGGAAAGACAGCAGGTCCCAGTTTTTGGCCTGGATGCCAGAGTTCTGTGGGCTCGGGTAAAACTGGATTCGTCATGTTGAACATATATATGTATTTTTTAATGAAGTACTTTGAACCGTATGTTGAGCATATATTGTAAGTATACATTTGGCTAAATGATTTCCCACCTGTATATCTTAAGTAAAATGCCTATTTGGCTCATTTGATATTTTATGAATATTTACTAGTTTCTTTTCAGTAATAAGTAGAGACAATGGAATAAGAAACTCATATGTTGGAATTTTATTTACTGAAGGATGTAAGTTGATTTGTTTGCTTTTGAATACTGGAATAATATTTCCTCATTTCTCTTCAATATTTTTTTCTGGTATGCACATCGTAATGGCCACCTATAGTATATACTGTTAAGTTTCAACAGAATTATTAACATTCTGCATCATTTGTCTAAATTTAGACTTTCAATAATATAATAAATCAAGCTCTAGTTTGTAATGTGTGCTTTTTTTTTTTTGGTGTAAATAATCTCACCTAGCCAATTTGAAACTACTGACATGATGTCATTGAACATGGAGTAGGGAAGAGTCTCCAGTAGCACACTGTTGTATTTCCACTATACGGATACAGTAGCTATGATAACCTCAAGAATATAGATAATGCTAACACTTAGTGAAACAATTGAAAAAATGAGTGAAGGTGACAATGGTTGAGTACTTGTAACCTGAACAGTTTAACTGATGTTTAATTGCCTTAACTGCACACATTTAAAATGTATATTTTGTTGTTTTGATACATGAAAATGTTTCTTTCTGCTCTTTCAAATTCATCCTTCTCAACATGTATAATTACTGATAAAAGGACATATTTTGCCTTTTGTAATGGATATTTTCAAATAGATGGAATAGATTTTCAAAATTGAAAAAGACTGTTATGAAGCCCCATGTATTCTTCCTCAGTCTTGCATTATTCCTATGGTTGCTCTTGTTTCATCTAGCCCCATGCTCATTAGTGGGTTATTTTACTTATAAACCCAGATATAATGTCATTGATGCATAACTTCTTGATAATATTTTTTGATAATGTGAGGAATTTTCATAATGCTGACAACCTTCTTACACAAAATAAAAGTATTTTAAAATATGGCAAATATGTTATCGTTGGTGAATTTTATTTTGTTATAAATGTTTATTCTTTAAGGAAGACTAATTACAATCAGGATATAAAATGTATCATGGTTTTCAGTATATGTGTCTTGTAAACCTTTTAATCTATAGATAGTACTTCATGCTTTTTTAGTATGTACTAGATGACGTGATAAGCCATGTATCCATTACGATTTGCAGCATTTTAGATAAGGTCATTGCATCTTTCATATTGTTTAACATGCTGATGCTTCCCCCAGATTTTCTGTACATTGCATATTGAGATGAGTGATTTGAGTTGTGTACCTGTCAAAGAGTGTGTGACATTGACAATCCTGGAAACACACACAGTGTGACTGGTAGAACATAGCAGCACGACCTGGAAACACATTCAGGTATTGGGTGGGACGGGTGTGTAGTGATGGCACTGCAGCACATCCTAGAGATATGCACATGCATATCTGGGGGAACCTGTGTGACAGGTGTGTGATAGTGATGCACCTCAGCACGTATTACACCCATACACCCTAGGGACACAGACTGACGTGTTGGATGATGACAATTCAACACAATCTAGACACAAAATGGATATACCACAACTACAATGCAAAACATGGGTAACAGGCATGAGGCACACACAAATGGTATATGTTAAACACACCAGGGACATTAGAAAGAGAAGTGAGGTAATGACACACCAAAGTAAATATGGAGACACAAATACAGTTTTACATTCTTACCAGTATTGTTTGAGAATTTCAGTTTCTCTAAATCCTCAACATTTGGTGTAATCAGTCTTTTTATTTTAGCTATTCTAATATGTGTTTCTTGTATCCTCTTAGAGAGAGAGAGGGAGAGACAGAGAAAGCAAAGTGCCTAGTAGACTTCTTTGATATAAGGAGGGAACTTTTCTTTAACTGGGTATACTACTTAAGGACCAAGGGACATGGAAGATGGCCAGCAATGAAGGAGTCCTAGTGCATGAAAGGGCTCTGCAGCAGATCTGGGCTGTATTGGAAATAGTCCTGCCCCTTGGGCCATGTGATTCAGCAGATCCTTCGGTATTAATGGTGTCAGTGGTGGGAAAAGTGAAGTGTGAGGTTTTGGCTAGTCAGAGAGAGGGAATCACAATGCAGGCTCCTGGGGCTCTGGTGGAAATTCATGTCATTTACAGTAGATAATTGTATGTCATTTTGAAACAACTGGTGTGATACTGTGCCCACATAAGAACAAGATGATTGTCTATCGTACATCAAGTCAACATGCTTGCATAATTGCCCATTCTCAGCATGATTCTCTTCTACCAATCAAGTCATAAATTAAGACAGGCCCTGCTGCTCAAAACTGAGCAGGTCCAGCAATCAAAACTGGGCTGCATTAATGCAACATTCATATGGAACAACTAAAGACCCTGAATAGCTAAAGCAATCCTAAGCAAAAAAATGAAGCTGGAGGCATAACACTACCTGACTTCAAATTATATTAAAAAGCTATTGTAACCAAATCAGTGTGGTACTGGAAAAAAACCAGACACTAGGATCAGTGGAACAGAATAGAAAACCCAGGAATCAACCCACATACAGCCAACTGATCTTTGACAAAGACAGCAAGAACATACATTGGGGAAAAGACTGCCTCTTCAATAAATGGTGCTGGGAAAATTGGACATCCATATGCAGAAAAATGAAATTGGACCTGTACCTCTCACCATATACCAAAATCAAATCAAAATGGATTAAAGACTTAAATATAAGACCTGAAGCCATAAAATTACTAAAGGAAAATATAGGGGAAACACTCCAGGTAATAGGATTGGGCAAAGACTTTATCAATAAGACCCCAAAGGCACAAGCAACTAAAGAAAAATAAAAAATTGGATTATATCAAACTAAAAAGCTTCTGCACAGCAAGGAAACAATCGACAGAGTGGAAAGACAACCTATGAATGAGAGAAAATATTTGGAAACTATGCATACAACAAGGGATTAATATCCAGAATATACAAAGAACTCAAACAACTATACAGTAAAAAACCAAATAATCCAATTAAAAAGTGGGCAAAGGAGCTTAATAGAAATTTTTCAAAGGAAGACATACAAATGGCCAACAGGTACAGGAAAAAATGCTCAGCATCACTGGTCATCAGAGAAATGCATATCAAAACCACATTGATATGTCACCTCACCCCAGTTAGTCTGGCCATTATTAAAAAGATTGAGAATAATAAACGCTGGCGAGGATGTGGGGAAAGGGGAACTCTTCTACATTGTTGGTGGGACTGTAAATTAGCACAGCCATTGTGGAAAACAGTACAGAGGTTTCTCAAACAACTACAGATAGAGCTACCATATGATCCAGCAATCCCATTACTGGGTATATAGCCAAAGGAATGTAAACCATCATGTTGAAGGAATACTTGCACTCCCATGTTCACTGCAGCTCTATTTATAGTAGCCAAAATATGGATCCAACCTAAATGTCCATCGATGGGTGACTGGATAAAGAAAATGTATATATACACCATGGAATACTATTCAGCCATAAAAAAAGAATGAAATTCTGTCATTTGCAGCAACATAGATGAGTCTGGAAAAAATTTATGTTAAGTGAAATAAGACAAAGAAACAGAAATACCACATGTTCTCACTCATAACTGGCTTCTAGGAAAGAAGTAAGGGAGGAAAGCAAGGAGGGAAGGAAGGAATGAAGGAAAGAAGAAAGAAAAGACCACAACAATACATTGAACTTTCAGAAGGAGAGAACAAACCTAAGGATAATAGAAATAGGGTGTGTGTGTGTGGGGGGGGGGTTGTGAAGTGATAGGTTGGGCAAAGGGTGTAAAGAAATATCTTGAATTGTAAGAATGAATATGCTAATAATAAAAAAATTAAAATAAAAAAGTTAGGCTGCAAGAGTAGGTAGTTGAGACTCATGTCTTACACCACAGTCATGGCAGCTCATGTTAATGGCTATACTGGGTGTTGTGTGCAACCAGCTGAAGGAGGAGATAGCCTGAATTTGAGTTTTGCATGTTTTTTTTTCAGTCTTTTTTGTTTTTTGTTTGTTTGGGTTTTTTTTGTTTTTTTTTTTGCATTTTGGTTTATAAGTGAAGTAAAAAATGGATGGTGGGATTTTTTTTGGTTTTGGTTCCACATGCAAGGAGCATAGAAGTTGTTCCATGGTTACAAGTAAAAAGCTGAACACATTGAAAAATTAACAATTCTTTTTAGATCTGTATGAGAAATTAGGTTACAAGGCAACTTGCTGCCTGCAAAATCGGAGAGACAGTGGATAGACAGAACAATTTAACTGAGTGGAAACCTCAAGGGAAACACTACTGGGTTAGGAACACCTTAACTGTAATATCTGATTTGCTGGAAGTTATGAGCAAACAAGTCTGTGAGTTAAAAATCTCCAAGGGGAACCAGTCATGAGAGGGAGGATCAGGCTTTTGTGACTTTCACAACTAGGTTCTCACAGTAATTATCAAAGAAAAAGACACTTGTGCTTCTGGTAGAAGGAGGAGCAAAGATACCAATTTGAAATATGAGGGTAGTTCAAAAAGTTCATGGAAGGACATGTATTATCTTTTTTTAATTTTTACATCTGGCTAGTTCAGGGAACCGAACCCTTGACCTTGGTGTTACAAGGTAGTGCTCTAACCAACTGAGCTAACTGTCCAGCCACTTAATTCCATACTTTTATGAACTTTTTGAAGTTCCTTGTATGTCAAAGCATTCTGATCTTTTATAACAAGGTCTGCCCTCAGGAGAAACTAGTTAACCTTAACATAACCTGCTGGTGTTTTACCAGAGCCTAACTTGGGGTAAGGGAAATGCCCAATTCCTGCCAGCTCTAGCCTTCCATGTGGGAGAAAGGACATACTGAACTCTTGCCCACTCTAGCCATCTTGTCCTACCTCCTGGGGGAGAAAAATCTCATGTCTGAGAAACACTTTGAAGTTCACAGTTCAGGGGCATAGACTCCCTAAATAACTGAGACCTAATCAGAGGACTGTAGAATGCTTGCCATCCTCCTGCACCTTATAACCACATTTCTAAAAACCTGTTTATAGCGGTTCATTTTACCCAGTACACCATGTATGGCTATCAAGAAAAAAATGACAAACCATGCTAAAACCGAAAAACACAGAAGGAAGAGACAGAGAGCAAGCATCAGAACCAGACATGGCAAGGATCCTGGAATTACAAGACTGGTAATTTAAAACAACTATGTAATGATATATGTAATCATATGCTAAGGTCTGTTGTGGATAAATTAGACAGCATGCCAAAACAGATAGGCAATGTAAGCAGAGAGATGGAAATTTTAAGAAACTTTCAAAAAGAAATGCTAGAGATAAAAAACACTGTGACAAAAATAAAGAATGCCCTAGATGGGCTCATTAGTAGACAAGGCATGGTTGAGGAAAGAATCTCTGAGCTTGAAGATATCTCAATAAAAACCTCTAAAACTGAATAGCAAAGAACAAAGACTAAGTAAAACAAAACAGAAAAAAAAACAACAACCAGGAACTATGGGACATCTACAAAAGGTGTAAATATGTGTGATATAGTTTGGATATGTTTGTGCTCCTTAAGGTCATGTTGAAATCTAATCCTCAATGTGGCAGTGTTGGGAGGTGTTTAGGTTAAGGAGGCAGATCCCTCATGAATATATTAATGTCCTCTGGTGTTGGGGGGATGTTAGTAAGTTCTTGCTCTATTAATTCCTGCCAGAGCTGGTAGTTAAAAGGAGCCTGGCACCTCCCCTACTTCTCTCTCTTGCTTCCCCCCTCATTGTGTGATCTTGCACCCACTGGCTACCTGCTGCTTTCCGCCATAAGCAGAAGCAGCCTGAGGCCCATGCCAGATGCAGCTGTCCCAGAATCGTAAGCCAAATAAACCTCTTTTCTTTATAAATTACCCAGTCTTAGGTATTCTGTTATAACAACATAAAAATGGACTAATACAATGTGTAACGGGAATATTGCAAAAAGAAGAAAGAAGGTAAAAGAACAAGTATTTCAAACAGTGATGGCTGGGAATTTCCCCAAGTTAATATCAGACACAAAACCACAGATCCGGAAAACTCAGAGAATACCAAACAGGATAAATGCTAAAAACCTGCCCTTAGGCATATCATTTACAACTACAGAAAATCAAAGATAATTTTTAAAATTCTGAAAGAAACTGGAGGGAAAAAGACACAATCTATAGAGGAGCAAAAACAAGAATTAGTTGTGTTCTCCTCAGAAACCATGCAGAAAAGAAGAGAATGGAGAGAAATATTTAAAGTGTTCAGAGAGAGAGAAAAAGTACTTAGAATTTGGTACCCATGAAATTATCCTTCAAAAGTGAAAGAGAACTGAAGACTTTCGGAAAAACAAAAATTGAAAGAATTTGTTGTCAGCAGAACTGCTGTTCAAGAAATGTTAAGAGAAGTTCTTTAAAGAGAAGGAAAATAGTATATGTCAGAAACTCAGATTTGCATAAAGAAAGAATGGCATCAAAGAAGAAATAACTGAAGGTTAAATAAAAACTTTTATTTTTCTTATTCCTAACTGATTGAACAGCTAATTTTTCAAAAATAATATTAGCAACAATGGATTTGATTGCATATGCTTATGTTTCATCTGTATATCTACATTTGCATATATGCTTGTGCATGCTTATGTATAAGTGAAATGAATGACAGCAGTGATACTAGAATGGGAGGAAGAAACTAGGATGGTTTTGTTATTATAAGATACATACACCACCTGTCAAGGAGTATAGTGTTATTTGAAAGCGGGCTCAAATTAGTTCTAAATGTATTTTTCAAACTCAAGGGCAACCTCTAAGAAAGGTAATTTTTTAAAAAATAACTAATATGTTAAGAAATAAAATGTTATCATATAAAATGCTCAATTAAGGCAGGAAAAGAGGGGAAGACAAAAATAGGAACAAGGAAATTGTACAATAGAGTACAGTAACAAATAAGATAGATACTAGTATAAGTATAGCAACAATAACTTTTAACATCAATGGTCTAAACAAACCAATTAAAAGAAAGAAATGATCAGAGTGGATCATAAAACAACACCCAACTATATGTTGTCTGCAAGAAACTCATCTTAAATATAAAGATGCATACAGATTAAAATTCAATAGATGGAGAAAGATATATACCATGCTAACACTAATCAAGAGAAGATGGTAGTAGTTTTATTAATTTTAGATAAGCAGTCTTCAAAGTAAGAAAATTGTTAGAAAAAAAGAGGGACATTTCATAATGATAAAGGATCAATCCTACAAAAAGATATAAAAGTGCTTAATATTTATGTGCTTAACAATACAGCATTGAAATACATGAAGTGAAAACTGATCAAACTCAAGAGAAATAAATAAATCCACTATTACTATTTAAGATCAGCACTGCTTTATCATAATCGGCTGATTCAGCAGGCAGAAGATCAGTAAAGACATAGTTGAACTTAACACCACCAACTAATCAACTGCATACTGCCATAATAGACATCTATACAATGGCTGATCACATGATGCATGTTTCTTAAGCCCAAATGGAACATTTACTAAGATAGAGCACAGTTTGAGCCATAAAAAATGCCTTAACAAATTTAAAATAATAGAAAATAAATTATTGTATCTGCTCTCAGACCACAATGGAATTTACGTAAAAGTCAGCAATAGAAAGATAACTGACAAATCCCCAGATTCAGAGAAATCAAATAGTACACTTCTAAATAACACATGGGTCAAGGATGAAATCTTTAGAGAAATTAGAAATAGTTTGAACTCGGGCCGGCCCGGTGGCGCACTGCGATAGTGCGCCGCTTGGGAAGCGCGGCGGAAAAAAAAAAAAAAAAAGTTTGAACTAACTAAAAATAGTAACATAACATCAAGAAAAAAAGAAACAACTTAACCAAATTTTTGGAATGTAACAAAAACATGCTTAGAGAGAAATATATAGCATCCAATGAGTATATTAGAAAATAACTACCTGAAATTAATCTTCTAACCTCCTGGCTTACAAAAAGAGGAAAAGAACTGCAAATTAAATCCAAAATAAGTCAAAGAAAAAAAAATTAGAACATAAATCAACAAAATTGAAAACAAATAAACAGAGAAACCAAAAGCTGGTTCTTCAAAAAGATCAACAAAACTGATAAATCTCTAGCCAGGCTAATAATGAAAAAAGACAAAGACACGAATTACTTATATGAGAAATCAAAGGGATAACATCACAAAAGATCCCATGGATATTAAAAGGATAATAAAGGAATAATATGAAGAAGTCTGTGGCCACATATTTGGTAACCTAGTTGAACTGAACTAATTCCTTAAAAAACACAATCTGCAAAATTCACAGAAGAAATAAACCATCTGAATAGATCTATAAGTATTAAAGAAATTTAATCAATAATTAATAACCTTTTCAAACAGAAAAGTACTAGGCCAAGATGTATTCACTGGTAAATTCTACCAAACATTTAAGGAAGAAATTTTACCAATTTTCTATAATCTCTTTCAGAAGATAGAAGCAGAGGGAATATTTTCTAATTCATTCTGTACGACCAACATCACCCTAATGCCAAAACCAAATGAAGACATTTCTTTTTCTTTTCTTTTCTTTTCTTTTTTTTTTTAAAGATGACTGGTAAGAGGATCTCTACCCTTGACATCACCCTAATGCCAAAACCAAATGAAGACATTTCTTTTTCTTTTCTTTTCTTTTCTTTTCTTTTTTAAAGATGACTGGTAAGAGGATCTCTACCCTTGGCCTGGTGTTGTGAGCACCACGCTCAGCCAGTGAGCCAACCGGCCATCCCTATGTAGGATCTGAACCCATTGCCTTGGCATTATCAGCACTGCACACTCCCACGTGAGCCACAGGCCAGCCTGATCATTATATCTCATTAACATAGACTCAAAAATTCAATTTGAGTATATCAAATTGACAATGTATAAAAAGAACAAATACTATGACCAAGTGGGATTTACCTCAGATATGGAGGGCTGGTTCAACATTTAAAAATCAATTAATGCAATCCATCACATTGACAAGCTAAGGAAGAAAAAATCACATGATTATCTCAATAGATGCAGAAAAAGCATTTGACAAAAGCCAAAACACATTTATAATAAAAACTCAGTAAACTAAGGATAGAGGAGAACTTATACAACTTAATAAAGAGATCCACAAAAATTTGCAGCTAATAAAACAGTTAGTGGTGAGAAACTAGAAGCTTTCCCACTAAGATCAGAAAAAATGCAGTGATGTCTTCTCTCATAATTTCTTTTCAACATTGTTTTAGAAGTTCTAGCCAATGCAGTAAGACAAGAAAAACAAAAGGCATACTGATTGGGAAGGAAGAAATAAAATTGTCTTGTTTTACAGATGAGATAACATGATTGTCTTCGTAGGAAATCTGAAGGAATGAAAGAGAAAACCTCCTGGAACTAAGAAATGATTATAGCAAGGTTGCAGGATACAAGGTTATATACAAGAATCAATCAGTTTCCTATATATCAGCAATGAATAAATGGAATTTGACATTAAAACACATAACACCAATTATCATATTATAATAGCACTCCAAAAAATAAGGAAATACTTAGATATAAATCTAACAACATATGTGCAAGAATTACATGGAGAAAACTATATTGAAAGAGATTTTAAAATAATTAAATTGCATTAGTCTGTTTCTGTTGTTAATAACAGAATACCTGGAACTGGGTAATTGATAATGAAACAAAATTTATTTATTACTGTTCCGAAGGCTGGGAAGTCCACAATACAGAGAAGACATCTGGTGAGGGCCTTCTTCTTGGTGGGAACTCTACAGAGTTCCATGGCTATCAAGGTATCACATGGCAGAGAGACAAAGCTGAGCAAGCAAACTAACCTTCTCACTTGCTCTCCATATAAAGCTATCTGAAACACACTCATGATAACTCATTACTCCATGAATGGATTAATCCATTTATGAGGGCACAGTCCTCATGATCCAATCACCTCTTAAAGGCCCCACCTTTGAAATACCATAGCAGAATTTCCCTCCCTCTTAACTCTGTTACAATGGGGGTCAAGCTTCCAATACATGAACTTTTGGGGTACACATTTTACCTGTGGCACAAACAGAAAGATATTCCATGTTGATGGATAGAAAGACAGTCTCAGTGTTCCTAAGATGTCAGTTCTTCCAAACTTGATATATAGATTAGCAATCTATATACCAATCAAAATCTCAGCAAGTTATTTCATAGATATTAACAAACTGATTCTAAAGTTTATATGTAAAGGCAAACAAACAAACAAACAAAATCAGCCAACACAATATTGAAGGAGAAGAATAAAGTTGGAGGACTGACACTTCTCAACTTCAGGAGTTATTATAAAGCTACAGTGATCAAGATAGTGTGGTACTGGTGAACAGATAGATTAATAGATCAGTGGAATAGATTGAGAGCCCAGAAATAGACGTACATAAATATAGTCAACTAAATTTTGAAAAAGAAGCAAAGGCAACATAGTGAAGAAGAGATAATCATTTCAACAAATGGTGTTAGAACAAATAGACATGCACATGCAAAAAGAAAAAATGAATCTAGAAACAGATCTTACACCCTTCACAAAATTAACTCAAAATTGATCACAGGCCTATATGTTAAATGCAAACTATAAAACTCCTAGAAGATAACATAAGAGAAATCTAGATGACCTTGAGTTGAGTGATGACTTTTTTAGATATGACACTGAAGGCAGAATTTATGGAAAACAGAATTGATAAGCTGGACTTCATTAAATTAAAAATTTTTGCTCTGCAAAAGACACTTTTCAGAGAATGAAAAGGCAAGCCACAGACTGGGAACTATATTTGCAAAAGGCTTATTTGATAAAGTGTTTATTCAAACTATGCAAAGAACTCTTAATCCTCAACAGTAAGGAAACAAAAACCTGATTAATAAATGAGCCAAAGAGCTTAACAGACACCTCACCAAAGAATATAGACAGAAGGAAAATAAGGATATGAAAAGATGGTCCACATTATATGTCATCAGGGAAATGCAAATTAAAACAGCAATGAGATGGCAGTACACACCTATTAGAATGGCCAAAATCTGGAATGCTGACACCACCAAATGGTCCAGAGAATGTAGAGCAGCCAGAACTCTCATATGTTGCTGGTGGGAATGCAAAATGGTACAGTACACTTCGGAAGACAATTTGGTGGTTTCTTTAAGAACTAAATATAATCTTATCATATGCTTCAGAATCACATTCTTTGGTATTTACACAAATGAGTTGAAAACTTACCTTCACAGAAAAACCTGAACGCAGATGTTTATAGCAGCTTTATTCATAAATGCTACAACTTAGAAGCCACCAAGATGTTTTTCTGTAGGTGAATAAATCAAAGGCTGTGGTATATTCTGAAAATAGAATATTTTTCAGGGCTCAAAAAAAAAAAAAAGCTGTCAATTTATGAAAAGACATGGAAACACCTTAATACATACTACTACTAAGTGAAAGAAGCCAATATGTAAAGATACATGTTGTATGATTCCAACTGTATTCAAACTATATGATATACTCATAAAGGTCAAATTATAGAAATAGTAAAAAGATCAGTGGTTGCCAGGATTTAGGGAGGCGGGAGGGATGACTAGGTGGAGCACAGAAATGAAATGAAACTATAGGGCAATGCAACTATGCTGTTATAAATATGTCATTATACATTTGTGAATACCCATCGAATGTACAGTACCAAGTCAACACTAATATAAACTGCGTACTTTGGGCAATAATTATGTGTCAATGCAGGTTCATCAACTGTAACAAATATACTACCCTGGTGGGGGATGTTTGTAACGATGGAGTCTATGCATGTGTTGTAAGCAGGGGCTATATGAAATATCTCTGTACCTGACCCTCAAATTTGCTGAGAACCTATAACTTCTTTAAAAAAATAAAGCTTTTAATGAAAAAAAGTTTTGTGGCTGCATCATGGGCACGTTCTGCATTTTCCTGAATGATATCAAGGAAGCAAAATGTTTTCAGTGGGTACAGCTGCAAGTGGGCACCTTGTGAACCATTTTGTGTGGAAGAAGAAATGTTCCTAGAATAAGTGTCCCACAGGGCAGAAGTCGATGATTTAGACATCTGGTCAGGGGCAAGGAGGAAAAAATTTGAGAAGATAGTTGACAAGAAGAGATAGAGGCATGTGGATAGACATATGGGTATGTGTACACATTGGGAGGATTTTTTTTGTTGTGGTATATTCACATACCAGACATATCACCATTGCACATTGGCCACACAGGCTTCTGCTCTGAGGACACTGTACTGCCATTTCTTCCCCATGGCACATCTTCCCTGTGTATAAAACTTACTATCTCTCTCCCCTCCTTTTAATGCCTGCTCAAATATCATGTTCACTATGAGAACACCCCGTCCCCTCTATTTCCTATTGAAATCCTACCTTCTGTGCATGCTTGTCATTACTTGGTGCTGCTCTTCTCTCATATTTCCCATAGGATCTGGATCTTTATAACTTAGTATATAATTTCCTCTATTTTCTTCATTACTTCTTGACCAATTCTCTCAATTTGAGTAAAGACTAAATGAGGACACATTTTTTTGTAGGTTTTTTTTTTTTAACTAATGTAAACACATATATAGAAAAGCCTTTGAGCCAGATGAGATGTTAGATAATGTTTGTTGAAGCAATGAAACAACGGGAGGTCATGGTCTTAATTCCACTCTTCCACCTTTTTCTATTCTCAATTACTCTCATCTTACTACTGTATTTGTTTTCTCTCAAGTTTGTTTTTTCCTCCATAGTCCACATGAATGAAAAGGAATCACACTTCGCAGAAACAAGAATTTCATGGTAGCTGAGATTCCAGCACAGCTGTGAGCTCAACCTGGATCTCTCAAGTCTTAGAACTCAGTGTTCTCTACTTACTCTTTACCTGTTCTCAAGGTTTACAGACACTTCTCTTCTAGCTTTCTGTGTCATTCTCAGTGAATAATTTGTCATCAACATTACTTTGTGTAATGTCTTAGAACTCAGTGTTCTCTACTTACTCTTTACCTGTTCTCAAGGTTTACAGACACTTCTTTTCTAGCTTTCTGTGTCATTCTCAGTGAATAATTTGTCATCAACATTACTTTGTGTAATTTTTTTTTTCCCTTTTTTCGTGTCCGGCAATGGATCGCAACCCTCAGTGTCACGCCCGTACCGGACCAGGACCGGCAACGGGATCGCAACCCTCGGTGTCGCCCGGCACCTCGCTCAGCCAGTGAGCGGGAACCGGTCTGTATGTGGGATCCGAACCCTCGGCGGGAGCCGCCACACTCCCAAGCAGCACACTGTAGCAGTGCGCCACCGGGCTGGCCCTACTTTGTGTAATTTTCTAACTACACAAATATTTTTTCTAAAATTAGTCTCCACTCTTCTGCCAGACACTGTCACTGCAATTAGAGGTGAAATTGTCATCATTTTTCGACAAGGAGGTGATATCATGTGATCCCAAACCTTAATCTCAGGGTTCAGATGCCCACTTTTTACACCTGTGCAGATGCTGCCTCAGTAACCACTTTCTTAGGATCAAATGCCAATTTGGTTAGTAACGACTATTTTTATTTTTATTTATTTATTTATTTTTTTTTAAAAGATGACCGGTAAGGGGATCTTAACCCTTGACTTGGTGTTGTCAGCACCACGCTCACCCAGTGAGCGAACCAGCCATCCCTATATAGGATCCGAACCCGGGGCCTTGGTGTTATCAGCACCACACTCTCCCGAGTGAGCCACGGGCCGGCCCAGTAATGACTATTTTTAGATGTCACATTCATAGGAGTGACAATATCTCTACAAATTCAGTAAGAAATAGTATGTGAAAAAAAATATATATTTTTTTTGATGGCTGTCCAGTATGGGGACAGCCTTTGACTTTGACTTTGGTGTTACAAGGCTGCATTCTAATCAACTGAGCTATCCGGCCAGCCCCGTGATTTTGGGGGTTAGAACACAAATACAAAGGGAGAGAGAGATAAGGGACTTATTCTGGGGGACACTGATGCATGGCACCACCTTGTCTACTTGCCTTAGGGCTCTCTAGTATCTCTCCTCCATGTTTTCTCTCATAACCTGTCTGGATTAGCCTCCCTCTCATCACTGAGCAAACACTTTGAACTGCACATGTTCACTCCAGGAGATTCTTTTCCCATGACGTCAGAAACAATAAGACAGTGTATTGTACTCACAGTTTCTGAGTGTCTCTGTAGCAATTGTTTGTATATGTGTGTTTTTGGTTTTTGAGAGCATGATTTGCAAATAGAATCTGTTGAAGTATTTTACTAAAATTTCTGAGACTTGTGCAAAATCAAACTTTCTTTCCCATTTAGTATATTTTTATTTATTTATTTTTTTATTGAAACATAATAGAGTGTACATATCTGTGGGGTACCATGTTGAATATCAATACCTGTGTGTAATAGGTGATACTCAAATCAGGAAAATTAGTATATTCAACACTACACAATGTAATCATTTTTGTGTGCCTTTACCAATTTCTCGCTTACCACCCCCCTTCTCCTTTCTGACCTCTGATAATCTCAGTTCTGTTCTCTCCTTTTGAAGATTTAGTGAATTATTATGATTGTTGTTTCTTTCCTTCTTTTATTTATTTATTTTTAGCTCCCACTTATGAGTGAAGACATACAGTATTTCTCTTTCTGTGCCTGGCTTATTTCACTTAATATAATTTTCTCTAAGTTCATAAATGTTGCTGTGAATGACAGAATTTCATTCTTTTTTGTTGCTTTCTGTTGCTTCGCCCCCCACGGATTGGTCACCCTGCTTCCCCTGGGTGATGGAGATGCAAAGGATTACTCAAAGCCCATCTTTTCTGAGCAGTGAGAGACCCCGAAGTGGTTAACTTCCCTTGAGAATGCTCAAGCGAGAGGCATCCCTTCCTCAGGAAATTAACCCCGAATTGGGGTTCTCTTCCTGCATTATTTTCCAGACCAGGAAGTTACAGGAAGAGAACATAGGTGGGGTTATAGTTTAACAATATAGGCTGGTAACTTTCAGTGAAACAAGTCAGATGACATTTTATTAGACAATTAAGTGGACTTACAGCAATTTCTCAGTATCTTTACATAACAATCAGTAACTAGTCTGTCCTTGAGCCAGCAACCTTGCTGTTCCACAAATCTTTATCTTATACGAGAGACTTCATAGTCTGAGGAAAATTTCCAGTCCTCTGCAAGGTCAATATTTGAAACTGCAAGGCTTTGGAAAACCAGGCCCTGTGAAGTACATTTGCCTTAAGAATCCTCTACATCTCCCTGCATTTTATTTATTTAAAAGAAAAAGCAAGAGCTATAGATCAGGTTGGCACAGTTAAGACAAAAAGCATTTTGTTAAAGCAAAGTTAGTATCATTTAGCATGGCAAGTCCTTTTAATTTATTTCAGGTGAGGACTGATGATGTCATCATCTCTCAGGGAGGCTGCAGTGGCATCATTCCAGGTGCTGTGAATTGGGTGTAACTACCAATTGTTGAAACTCTGGAAAGGGATTCTGCTCTGCATAATAGTTGATTCTGAGTCCAGAGAGTTATTATTATTTCACCTGTCCAGGACATTACTGCTTTTTTTTTTTTTTCCTTTTTGTCTTTCTTCGTGTCCGGCAACAGATCGCAACCCTCAGTGTCGTGCCCATACCGGACCAGGACCAGCAACGGGATCGCAACCCTCGGTGTTGCTCCCGCACCTCGCTCAGCCAGTGAGCGGGAACCGGTCTGTATGTGGGATCCGAACCCTCGGCGGGAGTGCCACCACGCTCCCAAGCGGCGCACTGTAGCAGTGCACCACCAGGCCGGCCCAGGACATTACTGCTTTTAAAGTATCTAGTCTTTTGTAAAATTTTTGGTCAATTATAAGTCTTTTGTTTAAGAACAGGATGTCTCATCCAAGTTGCAAACACCCTCTTTAAGGCCAGGAAAATTTAGAGAACTTCTTTTGTAGAGAAGACGTTATTTCCCCCTTTATGATCAAGGCATTCCTCATGAAAGCATTGATGATCAATATCTTGATTGAAAAGGTCTTACTTTTCTTTGTATATGTCCCACGTGTCTGGGGATGCTGCTTCCCAGGTGAAGATCTGTCCCATGTCGGGGGGGAAAGATGAATAGCAGGATGAAGCAGCAGTTTAGGACAAATTTTGGCAACATGAAAAAGGGATCAGCAACTTGGAAGTGAGACATGCTATCTTATATCCAAAGTTCTAAATTATATCCTGTTATAAAGAGAGAGAGAGAGTAATTTTCATTGAACTTATAAAAATAGCCACATTGTCATTATAATCATAAGAATACTTAAAGTTACTAAATTTTGGGGGGAATCAAATGAGGAGAAAACAAATGCTTTTATCTCTGTTTTAAATGACATTTTACCAAACTGTTGTTAGTTATAGATAGCTTAAGAGAGAGAGAGAGAGTTTTCTTACATCTGGAGAACATTAGGCGAACCAGCAGTATTTTAAAATAAGGAGATTGTAAAGACCCATAATTCTTTTTAATTAATTTACCAATTAACTTTTGTTGTTTTGACCTTAGTGAACAATTTCACAAATACATCAGTTTTTTCATTAGAATTTTGGAACTTTAGTTTAAAGCTATGATCTCAAAGTTTGTCAGGAAACTGTACCTGTCAGAGTTTTTTCATAAAATATTTGAAGACATAACATGTTAAAATTATAATTAAACCAACACAATGACCAGTAGTGTTTATATCAAGACACAGATATTTAAGAACCTTACAAGATTTTGGAACACATATCCATAACACCTTCAGAACTGACAATGCTTTCCCATACAGTCTAATTTATTAAATAAGCCAATTAATTTTGATACATCTTTTATATATCCTTTGAGAAACTCCAGGGCCCTTGGAATTCCTCAAAGTTATTTTAAACTTTCAGAATTTCATGTTGGAAAGCTTAGTTAAATAACAAAAGGCTTAAAACACTTAGTTGATTAAAATCACAAATTATTACAAAAAGTAAAACCAAAGTGACAGAGGGTTTCAAAGACAGAGAGCACAAGAAATTATCATGAAATAAGTTTGTTAAACCAGTTATCTAAAGGACAAAGAAAATCTTTTACAATTTTGTATTAAGAGCAGTCAAGTGAAAAGACCTCTAGTAATCCTGTTTGATTAGTAAACCCAGGCTATGGTGTGTGCTGATAAGAACATTTTTATACATTCAGGTTAGTAAATAGGCATCCATTTATCAGAGCAAATTATACAAAGCCCAGGTTGAGTTTTAGCTATATTTACCAAATACATATTTATGGTTTTCCAGCCAAAAACTTGGTGTATTAGATCTATACCCTTATCAGTTAATGCTAACTAGGGCCTATGCGATATTTGGCATAGGTTTCTTTTCACTAGCCATTTCAGGTCCCGAGTTTCCATGTGGCATTTGGAGACCTGTGGAGCTTAAGACAGAGGGCAGTATATACATAAAAGATATTGTTTCTTCCAGCATGGCCAGGAGACAGAGCTGAGATAACAAGGAGACATATTGACCTAGAGAAAAATTTAGGTAAAAGGTTTGAATCAAATTTTGAAAATATATTTATCAAACTTTAGAAGATTTATCAAAACTTTAGAAGATTTAAGTCACATGAACTTGAAAAGTATACTTATTTGTTTAATGAGCATGCATTAATTATAAGCCAATTTGGTACCTTGCACATAACACAATTACACAAACAGACATGAACATATAGACATAACATACAGCTTACACACACATATATGCAGACATATACAACAAGAAAAAACAGGGATCTTATAGGTTTTGTTTAAAATGTAATAAAAAGCTCACCAGTAAAAAGGACAATCATGTTTAGATTGTGTTATTTCCAAAAGACTTATTGGTGAGGCCTCACCCTGCCTTAAAGAAAGCAAGATAACAAATTCACATTGCAAAGCAAAGTATGCAAGCCTTTTCAAGAAGATGCAGAGAAGACTCTCTTCCTTTAAGAAAATAGCACAGAATTCTACCATAGAATTTTGTGAAGAAATACATAGATGAGACTAGAAAAGAATTTAGAAGTCTGTTTAAGATAACCAAGTGGATGCCAGAAAATTTGAGACAATATAGTTAAACAGGTAGATTTTAGGTTAGTTTTTGTTTCTCAAACGGGTTACTGAACTCAAGAGCTGAGCCACAATCAAAAATGAAACCATTTGACTCTTGAGGTTTTTAGGAAAAGAGCAGTAGACCCAAAAGGGATCTGGTTGGTGTCATGGCTGCTTTTCTTCATAAAACTCCAGAGTCTTCAGAGGAAAAGACTAGAACATGGTTAAGAAAAGAACCACTGCTTTTAAGAGAGGAGAGAAGCATCGTGCAGATGAGAAAGAAAAACACGCTCAAACAATACCAACACTGTAAAGAAATATTATCTTCCTTTACTTTAGATTGTCCAATTTAAAGTTTTCTAAGTCACTGGCAGAGATTAAGTTTTATCCTTTATTGGTGACATAAACATGTCTTAGTTTTTTGTTAAGGTCTTGGATAGGTCTCAGAGCGACTTGACATAGATTCCTAGTTGTTAGGTGGGAAGCCTTAATGAGACCCATTACATAATTAACCAGTGACCAATTTGTTCCCAAATTTTTATGTTAAGGCTCCCTTCCTTGAGGTATCAAGGACATGGTTGTTTCATATCCACTAACAGTTTTACAAGCTGCCATTGAGTTAGTTACAGCCTGCTGCTTTAAGGAGACATTTGAGTTGTAATGTATGTTCAGTCTCCCCTTTCATTAACAAATTATCCATATTTTAAAAGTAAAGAGAAGGAAAAAAATATCTCTGGGGTTGAAAAGACCTAACACTGACCTGCCTCAGGCATGCCATCACTAATCGAAAGCCACCTGTGATTCCCTAACCAGGATGCCTCTCCCTTATTAGGGACTCCCTTGCCGGGATGAATTAGATGTCCTTTTCGTCTCCAATGCTTGGCAGGTCAGTCTCCAATCCATGCAGAACGTCCTTACATGAGGTACCATTTTGTCACTTTTCCCCCCATGGATTTGTCGCCCCACTTCTCCTGGGTGAAGGAGATGCAAAAGATTACTCAAAGCCTATCCCTTCTGAGTAGTGAGAGACCCCGAAGTGGTTAATCTCCCACTGGAACCCTCAAGCGACAGGCATCCCTTCCTTGGGAAATTAACCCCGAATTGGGGTTCTCTTCCGGCATTTATTTTCCAGACCAGGAAGTTACAGGAAAAGAATATAGGTGGGGTTATAGTTTAACAATATAGGCTGGTAACTTTCAGTGAAACAAGTCAGATAACATTCCATTAGACAATCAAGTGACCTTACAGCAATTTCTCAGTATCTTTACATAACAATCAGTAACTTGTCTGTCCTTGAGCCAGCAACCTTGCTGTGCCACAAGTCTTTATCTTACTCCAGAGACTTTATAGCCTGAGCAAAATTTCTTTCTTCTTATTTCCCAATCTAGAAATCAAGGCAATTACTCAAAGTTTCAGTTTAACAAAATTTTCTTTCAAAAACATTTAGCCTGGGTAGGGTTGGGGGCCACATCTCCAGACTACTGGATCTACCTTATCTGCATTCTTTTATTGTGTGCAGCAATGGCCTTGAGGCAAACAACCCAGAGAGGTTACAAGAATCTACAAAACTCTTAGATTACTTTCTCTGACAGTTACTTCAGCTGCACAAGGTACACAGTTCTGGAGGTCCTTCTGTACACAGTGATCCTACAAACATAGTCACTGGAACATTTGTGGATGAATCTTTAGAAGATGAATATGTCATCTAGTTTGCTGCAGTCTCCTTCACTCCCTATTAAATAACCCAATGTTGTTTCATTATTATTATTTTTTTTCCTTTTTGTCTTTTTTCGTGACCGATAACGGGATCGCAACCCTCAGTGTCGCGCCCGTACTGTGACCGGCAATGGGATCGCAACCCTCGGTGTCGTGCCCACACCGCGCTCAACCAGTGAGCAGACCGGTCTCTATATGGGATCCAAACCCTCAGGGGGAGCGCCACCGCACTCCCAAGTGCCACCGCGCTCAACCAGTGAGCAGACCGGTCTCTATATGGGATCCAAACCCTCAGGGGGAGCGCCGCCGCACTCTACTGAGTGTGCCACCGGGCTGGCCCTGTTTCATTATTTTTTATATCAGAGTAGTATTGCATTGTGTATATATACCACATTTTCCTTATCCAGTCATCTGTCAGTGGACATTTGGGTTTGTTCCAACTCTTAGCTATTGTAAGTAGAGTTGTGATAAACATGGGAGTGCAGGTATCCCTTTGACATGATGGTTTCCATTCCTTTGGGTATATATCGAGTAGTGGGATTGCTGGATCATATGGTAGTTCCATCTGTAGTTATTTGAAGAACCTCCATATCTCCATACTTGCAGATAAGGACTGCTTTTGTAGGGGTATTTTTGGTCTCAGGTGATGCTTGTGATGACATTTTCTCAGCTTCCAAATCATCAAACCAGGGACTGCTTATTACACACTGCACTCATTTGTACAATAATAAAGGCCTTTTTGTTTAAGTACATTTAATTTTAGAAGTTCAATTCACTATGGAGTAGTTTGAAAGCATAATAGGACTCTGCCAGCTTGAAGGCATTTGGGGGACCAGGGCTGGAGAAAATACTTCTCTGTGATTCTTTGGAATCCTGATGACCATTGTTGGCTAAGATAAGGGGAAAAGAGTGATACCAACCTAGGAATAGGAGAACACCTTCTCAGAGAGGCCATAATGAATTAGGAGCAGGCCTGGATCCAGAATCAAAATCAAAATCAAAAAAGAGAAATACGATAAAAAGTTAAATGTTAGCATGAAGAAAATTAGAATTAGATGGGAAAAGTTGTTGGTGTCTAGGGCCACAGGGAATCACATGGCACAACAGTGTTGAAGACATAACAACAAAGGAGCAAGACATTGCCCAAGATTCCAACTACTGTCTGAGAGATAGAGATGATCCCCATTGTCAGGGCTTGAGATGGCAGTTAGTCAGAACAAGAATTTTATTCACAGCCAGGAAATCCTAGAATGAAATGCCAGTGGTGTGTTTTATCAAGGCAATTTAAACCCATTGTTTAACAGTAACCATTCCCCCCCACTCTGTACCTGCTACAGAAAATTCATTCTTTGTATTTTTCTAAGATTAAATTTGATTGCTTGTTGTGTATGTGTGTGTGTTTAGTTTTTTCTAAAAGTTTGCATTCATATTTATCTTATCCTTATATAATGTACATTTTCTGGTCTACCTGTGTACTAGTATTTTTCTGCACAGTGCTTTGGTCAAATATTCGTTTGCTGACTAAGTAATTATTCCTTAGGATAGTTTTCAATTTGTATGAAAATGCAGCAATCCAAATTACAATACAAATGACCAATTTTACAGTAGATTAGTAAGTAAATAATTCACCAGGACCAAGTGGATTATTCAAAGTAAATGTAGTTCCATTATAGGAGGGTGAAACCAAAGATTCACTGTTATTTCATTTGGGTGCAAATATACAATGATCACTATTACAGCAAATATTTAAAAGCATTACAACCTACCCAAAACAAACAGGCATGAAAATTAAAATGTTAAATACTATGAAGCAAAAATACTAAGTGATTTTATTTGTAGAGGGGTATAATTACCTTCTTTTCATATGCAAATAATTAAACTTTTAGTAGAATTGATGACACCCCCAAAAAAGAAAAAGATATACAAAATCAATAGTTTTCATATATCTCAGCTCAATTAGCATAAAAATATATTTAAAATATTTACTTTGTGACATCCTTAAATTTCCATGTAAATCTTGAATAATGATGTCAAAAATATGCATTACTGAAATGGTGAAAAAATAATTTTAAATAATAATGATAGAATCTGTAAATAGAGATATACTCTGTCCCTGTATATGACATTAGAAGGAGCTTCAGTGTTACACAATGAATCTATAATATCCTTACAATTCTAAATAGATCCCATGATATTTCTAAATTGCTACATTTAAATTATTTGGAGGATAATTAGACCAATAAATGTGAACTGTCAAAGCATACTAAAATATTTAAAGAATAATTAGAAAAATAAATGTGAACATGAAGGATTGAGCTTTACCATTTATCAAATTATTCTCTAAAGTTTATGTATTAAAATTTGATGCTTATGTAAGAGTAAAACACATATACAAGAGGTCTTGAAAAAGTTCATGAAAAGATTTGCATTATCTTTTAAATTCCATTTTTCCATGAACATTTTTTGTTTGATTGGTTTTTTTGAGTGTGTGTGTGTTCATTTTTTTATCCCATGAACATTTTGAAGTGCTCTTCTACTGATGACACTTAACAGAGAGCCCAAATGGGAGTTTGTATTGTAACCTTCAAGAAATGGAAAGAATTCTGGTCATATTAACCAAGACAGGGATGTAGGCAGTGTATGATTTGGGTGATGCCCCTTGGGAAGCATCTTGTCAGATGGTGGCAGTAATGTTTGGGAGCTGCTCTAACAGTGACATAGGGTAGGGTGGAGCTCTGGATTGAGGTGATGACACATGAAATGTTAAACACACATTTTACAAATTATTCAGAGTAGTAGTGTTAAAGCTGTCTCCATCACAGGTAAGTTACACTTGTGCCAAACCAAGCAGAATTTCCAGCTACCCACACGTGGCAATTTGTGATAAAATCTAGACACAAACTATGGAACCTTATAGTTAAAAATTCAGTGAAGAGTGTTGGAGTCCCAGTTTCTCACAAGTTAGATGAGCAATCTTAAGTTTTGTCAATTTGCATTTTTCCCCTTTTTTGCAAAATTGTGCGGTTTGGCTTTCTAGCCTCCAATTTCCTCCCAGCCTATTCATTTTATTAACTGTGGCACGTACCAGCACACAGCTCTTTCCCCTTTCTCTGCGACAGAATTTAAATATTAAACAACACATGCGCACACCCCCCCACAAAATTCAACTCTTCACTGAATCAACTAATAAAGGGATACTGGAAGGCATGGAAAAGTATGGGTGAGAAAAGTGAAAGAAAAGAATGTGAATAAATAGACTGGAGACTGAATTAGAAAAGATTCCTGAAAACCACAGAAACCCATCACAGGACATATTGATTTAGGAGGTGCTCAGGTTTCCCTGGGTTCAGGTTTCAGGACATGCCTCTGGGTTTCCAGCCGCTCCCTGAGGTCTCAGGCCCTGGAGCTCTCACCTGGAGGAAAGTTACTGTTACAGGTTAGACCTGTTTTCAGCACCATCACCTGGGTTCAGGTTTCAGGACACACCTCTGGGTTTCCAGCTACTCCCTGAGGTCTCAGGCCCTGGAGCTCTCCCCTGGAGGAAAGTTACCAGTACAAGTTAGACCTGTTTTCAGCACCATCACAGGGAAAATGAGACCACAACAAGCTGGATTATGAAAATCCAGTGGCTGGACATGCTCAATAGAGAGCACAGAATATTCTTGAATATGCCTGGGGATAGGGTCTGACCAGTGAACATGCTCCAGGAAGAGAGTGACTGAGCACGTGCAAGACTAAATGTTACATAACTGGGGACCCCAGTTATGAATGTTCACCCCCTTCACTGAATGTTCATTAGATAGAGAAACTATAAAAGCTGAATCCCAGCCGAAGGCGGGGTGGTTGTTCACTTTCCTGGAGGCAACTCGCATTTTGCTGGCTGAGGCTTGTGTACTTTACTTTGTATCATACTTTCAGCAACCAGCTGCTCCTTCTCTGGAGCCAGCCTGCACTTTGTACTGAACTTTAAGTATGTTTTTCTTGCTTTTGTGTTAGGCTTGATGTCTGTACTGAACTTAGTTTTCTGTTAAATTTGGAGTGGGCCCTGCTCAGTCTCTGGAGCTATGCCACACTCTCTCTGTGGAACCTGTATTTCTTATCTGTTATATAAAACTCGTTCTCACTTTCTCCTATGACTCTGCCCTTGAGTTCTTTCCTGTGCTAGAGTCAAGAACTTGGTAAGAGGACTGGGTGGGTTAAGGCCAAGTATCGGGCCCCCCAGACCCTACCTCTGACATCAATATGAGAATGCCTGCTAAAGACATTAGATGATTTTGCTTTCTGAGACCTACATTCATGAAATCATCTTTCTCTTTAAGACTGCTTTTCTTTCTCCAAGAGGGAGAAATACTTTTAATCTATACAGTAATCTATAGAGAAACAATCACTGTCTCCTTTAATTACATCAGGGGCTCAGAATTTTTAGAGTAATACATAGTCACATTCCAACAATTGTCGTTCAAGTACATAGTGGCTGCCTATGATCTCTTCCATTGAATAAATCCTATTTTTTGAGGAAAAAGTATAAAGGAACTGAGTATGGTTTTAAAGAAAAGAAAGAAGGAAAAATTTGAGGTCAGAGAAATGTGAGGTAACTTTTAAAAATAATTTACTTTTTTAAAATTTTAATTTATCAATATACAATGTAGATGATTTTTGTGTCCCTTTAACCGATTCCTCTTTTTCCCCTCCCTCTACCCCCTCCCATCCATCAGCATCATATCTGTTCACTTGTCTTAACACGATAATTGTGATTGTTGTATCTTCTTCCCCACTGCCCCACCCCTATTTGTTTGTATATTTATTTATTAATTTATTTATAGCTCCCACAAATAAGTGAGAACATGTGGTATTTTCTCTCTACCAATAACATGTGTATTATTTTCACTTAATATAATTTTTTCTAAGTCTATCCATGTTGCTACAAATGGTAGTATTTCATTCTTTTTTTATAGCAGAGTAGTATTCCATTGTGTAGATATACCATAGTTTCCTTATCCACACATCTGATGATAGACATTTGGGCTGGTTCCAACTCTTGGCTATTGTAAAGAGTGCTGCAATGAACATTGGGGAGCAGGTATCCCTTCGACATGATGATTTCCATTCCTCTGGGTATATTCCCAGCAGTGGGATAGCTGGGTCATATGGTAGATCTATCTGTAATTGTTTGAGGAACCTCCATACCATTTTCCATAAAGGCTGCACCATTTTACAGTCCCACCAACAGTGGATGAGAGTTCCTTTTTCTCCACAACCTCACCAGCATTTATTATTCTCAGTCTTTTGGATATTAGCTATCCTACCTGGAGTGAGATGTTATCTCAGTGTGGTTATGATTTGCATGTCCCGAATGATGAGTGATGTTGAGCATTTTTTCATGTGTCTGTTGGCCACTTGTATATCTTCTTTTGAGAAATGCCTATTCAGCCCCTTTGCCCATTTTTTAATTGGGTTACTTGTTTTTTTGTTGTCAAGTTGTTTCAGTTCCTTGTATATTCTGGATATTAATCCTCTGTCAGATGTATATTTTGCAAATATTTTCTCCCACTCTGTTGGTTGTCTTTTAACTCTGTTAATTGTTTCTTTTGCTGTGCAGAAGCTTTTTAGTTTGATATAATCCCATTTGTTTGTTTTTCCTTTGGTTACCTGTGCTTTGGGGGTCATATTCATGAAGTCTGTACTCAATCCTACTTCCTGGAGTGTTTTCCCTATGTTTTCTTTAAGGAGTTTTATTATTTCGGGCCCTATATTTAATTCTTTAATCCATTTTGAGTTGATTTTGGTATATGGTGAGAGGTACGAGTCTAGTTTCATTCTCCTGAATATGGATATCCAGTTTTCCCAGCACCATTTGTTGAAGAGGCAGTCTCTTCCCCAGTGTGTAGAGTTGGTGCCGTTGTCAAAGGTCAGATGGCTGTAGGTGTATGGGTTGATTTCTGAATTCTCTACTCTATTCCATTGATCTGTGTGTCTGTTTTTATGCCAGTACCATGCTGTTTTGGTTATTATAGCTTTGCAGTATAGTTTAAGGTAAGGTAACTTTTCCCAGAAGTCATAGGGAAATTGGCAAGTGGGAAATGGAGGGGTTAAAGGTAGAAATCAGGTGTAGCTACTGGCCTTGACCTCACACATTTGTGGGCACAGGAAAAGTTCCTGGTATAATTTGAACCCAGCTCCAGTGTTACTCTCTCACTGAACTCCCACTCACAAGGAACTTGTGCCCTCAAAACCCTTCTTGCTGTGACTGGAGTCAGATCTGGCTGACTCCCAGGCCTCTCCCTCTAGTTCCATTGGGCAACTACGTGGGGCATGGAAGATGCAAGTCCTAAGGGAAAGATAGGGCAGGTGTGTGGTCATCACTGTACCAGGGTGACCCACTTCATGATAAATCACAAAAATAATAGAAAACATGACAAAAAGATTTTGGGGGAGCATCTTGCAGGAACAGCATTATGGTCCCCACAAGTAGTGGACATGTCAGTGTTAGTGATTCCTAACACAGGCAGGCCCCCCAAAATGTCAGAGGAAAGTGGCAAAATCTGGGTCACAGATGAGGTGTGGATATGGACAGAGTCACCCAAGTAGGAGGAGGCCAATGCATGTGTGTCTTCTTGAGACTTCAGGGCAGCAGGTGTTGGGGCTTCTGGCCTATGTGTCATACTCATTCCTCTCTACTTGTTCACTCTGCAGCACTCTCCAAAACTGCCATACACTGAATATGACAATAGTTCTTGACCACCAGCTACTCGAGTATTATCAAATATTCCATGGCCTGACCAGAACTTTCCTCACAGTGTCCAACAAAACAGCCAAGGACCTGCTAAAAGCCATTTGCAGAGCAGTGCTTTGGAGCTTCTCTCTCCCTTTTCTGAGCTGCTCTTAGTGTCCTCATCCATGGCAAAGCCTCCCCCAACCTGTGACATTTAGATACCCAGTACCGGCAGAGTGGTCTCTTTGCTCTGACCCCAGGACCTTTGTTCTCATGATAATGCCATGGGCTTCTCCATGAGTGTGTCTGACACACATTTGTAATGGGGCTGTTCCCTTCCACCAAGATCCACATTTACTTCACCAGCATTTCTCTGCCTTCAGATTGTTGGCATGGAGTGGAAACTGATGAGACATCTTCTGAGCAGTGTTTCCCAGAAGCAGTGTCACAGGTAAGGACATTCAAGAAAGATTTGTCCAACCAGAAGGTCCACTATTGTGAAATGTATGTTCCTGAAATATACTTTCCACTGGCTTTATTCATTAAAGCTCATGATATCCAAAGCGTATACTCAGTTGAGAGAGTAAGAGAAGATATTTACAATGTCTAAAACTGGCAATGAACTAACAAATAGAATATACAAGAAATATTACTAATCAAAAGGAAATTAAGTACCCCGAAGAATTAAAAGCAGGGACTCGAAGAGATATTTGTAAACCTGTGTTCATAGCAGCATTATTCACAGTAGCCAAAAGGTGGAAGCAACCCAAGTGTCTTATCAGTGCATATGGATGTCAATCCATATGAATATAAATGGATAAACAAAATGTGGTATTCACATACAATGGAATATTATTCAGCTTTAAAAAGGAAGGAAATTCTGATACATGCTACAACATGAATGAGCCTTGAAGACATTATACGCTAAGTGAAATAAGCCAGTCACAAAAGAACAAATACTGTGTGATTCCACTTATATGAGGTACCTGGAGAAAATTATACACAGAAAGTCAAATAGTGGTTGCCGGGGGCTGGAAGAAGGATAAATAGGGAGTTTCAGTTTTGCTAGATAAAATCTATCCTGGAGATTAAAGGCGGTGTTGGTTGAAAAACAATGTGAATGTACTTAATGTCACTAAACTGTACACTTAAAAACGGTGAAGATGGTATTACAATTTTTTAAAAACCATGTAAAACAAAAAAGAAATTAAGGATCCCAGTTGAAATGGCTAAGAAATAAGCAGACAGTCAAAGAAAGAGGAAAATCAGGTGACAACCTATATAAATAAATGCTGAAAATAATTTGACTTGATGATATAAGTACCAAATAAAAACAGAGATACTTTTACATAGATCACAATTGGGAAAATAGGAAGCTGGAAAACTAATTGTTGGCAGAAATATATTGATAAAAAATCTTGTCCATCTTATGGGAAGTTCAAGGTCTCTAGCTATTTTACGAGGCACTCTGAAGGATGGATTCCAATGCTATGTTGGCTTCCCTTTGCCATCCAGCTCCTTCATACATCTTCTACACAGGTCTATTGGTATACCCATATGAAAACGTTGTCTGTGATATTTTTCCTGGTTGAAGAGAGACAAAAATACATTGTGTGCCAAGAAACTGGAGAAACTTAGGTGTCTAAGTTTGAAAAAATGGAAGAGATAAATAAAAATTCTGCAATTTAAAGTACTGCACGGCAGCTAAAAGCAATTGACTAAGAGTGTACACAGAAATACAGATACATATTAAACTATATTTTGAATGGGAAAAAAGAAAAGCCTAAATATCGAGTACAATATTAATATGGTATACCTGAAATAATTTTACACAAAACAGCAGGATCCTTCTTATTACAATGCCTACAAATAAAAAGACAAACACCAGACCCATTAGAATGGTGACCTATGTGTTTGGGGGTGGAGGAGTGTAATGAATGGCGATGAGTGGGAACAAGCACACTGATGCAACAAAATCAGGTCCTTGCACACACCGGGAATGAAAAGATGCCTTCTCATGGTTCAGAGCCTTTTAGTTCAATTTCACCGCACAGCTACTCACTGCATCAAGGATATTGCAGTATTAAAAAAACACAACAGAACTTCAAATCATGATAAACAGATTAAGGAGCAATTTTCAAAGCCAAATGGCATATCAGCTGAGGAAGAATGTGTACTCATTACAGAAAAATGTAGGGGGTAGTCTCATCCCCACCAAGGATGGCTCTTTCTTCTATAATCTCACAAAAATACATATTCTTCCTCTTATGACATATCCTGTACTTTGTGTAACATTTCAAGTGTAAACAGATACAGTATGTCCCAAATATTTTTTTGTGCATAAGTCATTGTAATATATAAATAACCATTTAGTTTTTCTATCATATTTTATAACTATAGAATCCAAACTTGGGCATTAAGTTGAAAGGGATTTCTATAAAAAGATACATTGATTTGCAATGGTGAAAAATAGAGCATTCCTTAAACTTATTAAAAAGAAAACCTATATTTTATTTAAATTAAATATTATTTACAGAAAAATAGAATATTAGCAGAGTCGAAAAATTAACAGGTTTGTTACAATGGCCTGAAAAGTTTATATTAATAGGAAAATATGCAATTGCTGAATTTGTTTGATAAAGGTTTAGTCCTAAATACAAAGTAATATTTAAAGTGAGTCACTAGTTACAACTTTAACATTAGTTCATTCAATAGTTCTTAAGCTGACAGTATATTTTATGAAAAGTGATAGGTACTAAGCAAAGGTACAAATTCCAGAAGGATTCTTCCATTGAAGAGATTCTATTTTTAGAGAAAAAAATGTGAAGGAACCGACTTTGATTTTAAAGAAAAGATAGAAAAAGGGGCTGGCTGGTTAGCTCAGTTGGTTAGAGCATGGTGTTATAACATCAGGGTCAAGGGTTTGGATCCTTACACCAGCCAGCAATGGAAAAAAAAAAGAAAAGATAGAAAAATTTGAAGAGAGCCATGATTATAAGTGGTCACAGGTACCAGAATAAAGAACACCACAGACAATTTTATGTTAACAAATTTGAATGAAATTAACATATTCATCTTACAGCTTTTTCCATATGTTTAATTTTAATATCACTGTTACACTTTTGAAAAATTCTGTACTATCAATATGACCTTTACCATTAAAATGTAAGTGATTCACATTTCAACCATCACTGGGATTCCCAGGTCTACTCTTTTTATTTATTTTTTCGTGGTTGGCTTGTACTGGGATCCAAACCTGTGCCCCTGGTATTACTAGCACCAAGCTCTCTCCCAAGTTAGGTAAACTGGCCACATCTCCCCAGGTCTACTTTTGAAATTTGGTGACCTTCAACCTAATTTTCATACACACTGTATTCTTTGTTTAACAGTTACAGACTCTGATACATTCTGCTAGAGACAAATTTCCTTTCATCAAGTGAAATTATTTAGGAAACCATAATTTCTCCCTGTTACAGTTAGCGAAATCAGTAGCACTTGAATGATGTAACCTGGAGTTACTTATGGCTAATGTCTATTGTCTATGAAGATACACACTGAAAATTACCTACAAATAACAAATGCTTATCTGAGATGGGTAGGGGTGAGGAAACATACAGAGTTTAATTATTCTCTTTCAAGTTATTGCAGGAACCTGGATTTTAGAACAAATAATAAATAAGTCATCATGTCCGTGAAGATGATTACACTTGGAGTCAACCTTAAGTATCAAGTCCGAATAACTTCCATTCCAGTGAAATCTTTGAAGATGTTACTGAACAAGAGTAGGTCCATTTGCCTAATGCACAGCTAAGCCAAACACTGCATACTGAGATTTTCAGTGAAGAAAGCATAGGCTTTATTGCAGGGCCAACCAAGGACAAGGGGAAGCTATTGCTTTAAACTTAAATTCCCCATTGGCTTTCAATCATGGGTTTTTAAAGGCAAATAAATAAATAGATAAGAATGAGGGGTTAGGTCTTCAGAAGAGTTTGTGGACATCTCTGATTGGTTGACCCTTGTGCAAGTTTCATTAGTTTTTCAATCTGATTTGTTTCTGTCCTTGATGTCATTCAGTCTGGAAGCTCTATGTGACTGTGGCTGGGTGGTCTGTTAGCCTCCAACCTCAAGAATCTGCAAAACAACTTCAATCTGTGCATCAGTGCTGTTATCTTCAAGGCAAAGCAGAGAAGCATCTTGTGATTTTAAATCACTACTGATTATTGTTTAAGCTATTATTATTTTTTATATCTAACTGGCTACATTTTCTTTAATATAAAGAGAACATTTTTTAAGTTAATTGTTACCCTGTTACAAGTTTCCACATCTGCTTATTAAGGTTTATGTGATTAATTGTCATAGTGGCTGCAGCCTAATTCTTAAATTAACCAAAATATATTTTTCTTCTAAAAATTAAAAACAATTTAAATCTTCAGCTGTCAGTTCAAAGGTGACTTACCTGCCATACAATGTCCATCCACACCCTTAGCAGTCCAGAGAATCTTTACTGCAGAGTCCTTTTTTCTTCAGGCTTTTAACAAGAACCACAACATACTAGGCCTGTTTTTGTTTGTTTGTTGCTGTTTCTTTGTAGAATATTTGCAAAACAGTTCCATTAATAATTAGTTCCAGTGACCATCTAAATAGTTTAGTCCCTCTACTTTAAGGTGATAATCTTTGTAATGATATATCTGTCAATCTAAAATGCTTAAATCCTGATCACATACTTCATTCAAATTTCACTTGAATCTCTTTCAGTATCTTTTACAAATAACATTGATGTTGTAAATACTTTTGTTCTTCTTAAAATAACTACCCTACACTCTATAATTTTTAGATTTTCTTTCAAGTTTATTGAAGTACACGATGCACATGAAACTGCACATATATAAAGTGTACAGTTTGATCAGTTTACATACACACACACCCTGTGAAATCATCTCTGCAACAACAATAACAAGCATTTTGATCTGAAGAAAAGCAGTGCTCAATATTGCAGGACAGACAACCCAAATATCTAATGTGCGGCTAATTTTTAGACCTAAAAAATATGATCGAACAAATCGAATAGAAAAAAATTAAAAGATATACTAAAAAACCAAATTTCCTGAAACAAAGGAAATCATAAATTTGTACATCAAAGGAGTCCTTCATTATTTAGGACAAAAATAACAAATAGTTCAAACTCTGAGTGAAGTTATTGGAAGGCAAGTTTAAAGGGAATCTGGCAGAAATAAAATTATCTACTAAAAAAAAGTTCAAATTCAAATTTCTTCATAGAAATTTTAAATAAAAGAAGAAAATTGAACAATACATATTGAGGGCTATGTTTGACAGGTGCCATGTGACCCAACTTTTCATACCCAGCTAAGTTGTAATTCATGTGACAAGTAAACAGAAAGGTGTTATATAATTGGGAGTTCATGAACTACATCATTTATTTAGTCTTCTCTAAAATATATTTAACTACAGCTAACATTGTACTAAATGGTGAAAGAAGCAGTTGTTTTCCCCGTGATTGGCAATGCTCACTTTCAACACTTCATTCAACACTGTTCTGAAGGTTACAGACATTGCAATAGGCAAGAAAAATAAACAAAAGGCATAGAAACATAAATGACAAAGTCTGATTATCCCTGGTTGTAGTTTTTAAAGCTTGTGTAAACGGAACTATATAGTAATTAGCTGGGAATAGGTGTGGAGAAACAGAGATTGCAAAAAGGGGCATGCCTAAACTTTTGAAGGGGGTAAAAATATTTATCTTTTTTTTTTTTCCATTGTGGTAAAATATATAATAACATAAGGCTTTACCATTTTAATTATTTTTGAACATGCAATTCTGTGGAATTAATTACATTCATAATGCTGTGTGACCATCCCCTCTACCTATTTCTAAAATTTTTGTCATCTTAAACATAAACTTTGTACCTGTTAAGCAATAACATTATTCCTTCTCCCCAGTTTCTGGCAAACTCTAATCTACTCTGTCTCTCTCTCTCTCTCTCTCTTTTTTTTTTGCATTATTTATTTCTTTTTTTCTTAATTGACTTATGATAATTGTATATATTTATGAAGTACAATGTGACATTTGGGTACACTTATACAGTGTGCAGTGATCATATTAGGGTAATCACATTTGTCACCTTTGTTGGAAACATTCAAAATTCTCTCACCTAGCTACTTTAAGTTATATAGTAATTTGCTGTTGACCGTAATGTCCCGACAGTCCTATAGAGCACTGGACCTTATTCTTCCTATCTCACTACATTTTGTATATATTGTCCCCCCTCTCCCTACACCCCTTTCTCCTTCCTCTTACCAATCTCTAGTAACCATTATTTTACTCTCTACTTCTGAGATCAACTTTTTTAGCTTCCACATGTGAGTGAGAACACGAGGTATTTCTCTTTCTGTGTCTGGCTTCTTTCAGTTAACTTTCTCCGAGTTTATCCATGTTGCTGAAAATGGCAGAATTTCATTATTTTTTAATGACTGAGTGGTATTCCATTGTGTATATATACCACATTTTCTCTATCCAATCACCCATTGATGGACATAGAGTTTGTTTCTATAGCTTGGGTATTGTGAATTGAGCCACGATAAACATAGGAGTGTAGGTTTCCTTATGGCGTTGTTGATTTCCTTTCCTTTGGATGTATACCCAGTAGTGGGATTACTGGATCATGTGGTAGTTCTCTTTGTAACCCCCACACTGTTTTCAAAACGATTGTACTAATTTACATTTCCACTAACAATGTATAAGAGTTCCCCTTTCTCTGCTTCCTTGCCAACATTTGTTATTTTCTTTTTGATAACAGCTGTTCTAACTGGGATAGGATGGTAGTTAATTGTGGTTTTGATTTTCATTTCTTTGATGATTTAGTGATATTGAACATTTTTTATATGCCTGTTGGCCATTTGTATGTATTCTTTTCAGAAGTGTCTATTCACCTTATTTGTGCATTTTTAAATTGGGTTACTATAGTTTTTTATTTTTTATTTTTTTTATTGTTGAGTTGAGTTCCTTTTATATTCTGAATATTAATCCCTTGTCAGATGAATAGTTTGTAAATATTTTCTCCCATTCTGCAGGCTGTCTCTTTTTTCTGTTGAGTGTTTCCTTTGCTATGCAGAAGCTATTTAGTTTGATTTTATCACTTTTGTCTATCTTTGCTTTTGTTGCCTGTGATTTTGAGGTCTTATTCATAAAATCTTTGCCCAGTCCTGTTTTTATTCTTTTTGGCAGCTGGCCAGTACATTCCCCTGTGTTTTCTTTTAGTAGTTTTATAGTTTCAGGTCTTAAATTTAAGTCTTAAGCCATTTTTGAGTTGATTTTAGTATATGGTGAGACATAGGGATCTGGTTTTATTCTTCTGTTTATGGATGTCCAGTTTTCCCAGCACCATTTGTTGAAGAGACTGTCTTTTCTATAATGTACGTTCTTGGCTCTTTTGTTGAAAATAAGTTGGCTGTGGGTATGTAGATTTCTTTCTGAATTCTCTTTTCTGTTCTATTGGTCTATGTGTCTACTTTTTGTGCCAGTACCATGCTGTTTTGATTACTGTAGTTCTGTAGTATATTTTGAAGTCAGGGAGTCTTTTTGTTCAGTATTACTTTGGCTATTTGGGGTCTTTTGCTGTTCCATATGAATTTTAGGATTTTTTTTTTTCTATTTCTGTGAAGAATGTCATTGGCATTTTGATGGGGATTGCACTGAATCTGTAGATCGCTTTGGGTAGTATGGACATTCTCACAATGTTAATTCTTCCAATCCAAGAAAATGGAATGTCTTTCCACCTTTTTGTACCCTCTTTAATTTTTTCCCTTCTTTTCCTCTTCCTTCAAGACTGTTATTCTGCATGGTTCTCAGAAATAAAATCTGATCCTATTTGGGAGACAAAACCCTCAAGTTGGCCAGAAACACATTCCTGCTTTGTGCTTAGCTTTCTTCTCTTGCTTCCTAGACCTCAATGCCTTCATCTCATCTGTCATTTTTACCTGGTATTTTTCACATATTATAAATATGCCTTCCCTTAGTTGTTCTTGCCTTATCTATCACTAGATAAATTAATTACTCACTAATAATAGCTGTCAGCTTTCAATAATGTTAACATTTTGCAATTTTTTTTTCAGACACAATCTCAAGTCCCTATATAGATAGGGTCACTACAGTTACAGGTGAAATGATAATCACTTTCCAGCAAGGAGTTGACCTCATGGTGGCCTAAACATTTATCTCATAGATAAGATGCCCCCTTTCTTTCTTTTTTTTTTTTTTTTTTTTAAAGATGACTGGTAAGGGGATCTTAACCCTTGACTTGGTGTTGTCAGCACCACGCTCAGCCAGTGAGCGAACCGGCCATCCCTATATGGGATCCGAACCCGGGGCCTTGGTGTTATCAGCACCGCACTCTCCCGAGTGAGCCACGGGCCGGCCCAAGATGCCCCCTTTCTATGTGTATTCTGTGACCATGACAGCTGCAGTCTCTTTAGGAAATGTAATTTGGCAAATGAACCTTCTTTTTAGACAAAACACAGGTTTTAAGGTAAATAGGATATTTCTTAGGAAGTTTAAACAATTTAGTGTAGAATTTTTTTTTTCTTCTCCTAGGATTGCAATATGAACCCTGATAAATATAGGTAGGAATCATATTTTCTGAGGGTTCCTGAAAAGTGCAGTCCTTCCTGTCCAAGAAATACCTGACATTTAACTTCTGTCTTCTCTGCTATAGCCCTATATGAAGTCTTCTTCCTGAGTAAATACACTAAACTCAAAATCTTTACCCTCCTGCTTGTAAAATGTGTAAAAACATGCTCAGCTCTTAACTGAGTGTACACCTGGTGTGTGTGTGTGTGTGTGCGTTGTTTGATTGTTTTACCTTAGGAACCGTGTTGTACTGTGGGTATCTGTACAAAAAGGTCAGTGACCTCTACAAAAAGGTCAGTGAGACTGAAAACCTTCATTTTCTTTCTCTTTCGTTTGTTGATACAGGGTTCCCTATTGTGTCAGTAAAATTTTTGCAGCCAATGCAAAAACTTCATCTAGCATTAGTAAAATAGAAGTCCTGTTAAATAAAAAGTTTTGAAAGTGCTGCATGAATGAAAGAGCAGTAAAAAAGTCGGAATTGTAGATGCGTGAAAGTCTAAATGTGACCCTGACACATAAGCAGACTTAGAAGTGCTTTGATAGACCTGAACTTCAGCCCCTTCTCTGGATCCATTGTGATTTCTAAAGCTATCACCCCATTCAGGCTTTGGTCGGTGATAACTTAGTTCTAACTGCTTTCTAGCTAGAAGAGTTATGAGGTGGGGAATTTCCTGTTATTGTCCCTAAAAGTCAGATGTACCTAACTTGGTACCTCATTGTGCCTCTCCAATAACCACACTGACCAAATAAATGAGATGGGACTTTGTTTGTACATGAATGACTATAGTTCTTAAAGGGTATGCTGATCCAGGATTCATAACAATTCCTAGAACTTTTGTGGACTCAATCTATCTTTTTAATTTTTAAGTTTTTTGATTCTTGCATCTTATATAAATTTATACTCTCATTTGGTTAAATTGGTTTTTGGCTTTTATTTTTTCATTGCTATCAAGTATTTGCAATAACACTTGTTGTAAGAAATATAAACAATTCCAAATGGGTTATTTATGTGCTCAATGAATAAATATGACACCTCAGATTCCCTGTTCATGTGTACTCTTCTGACTACTCTAAACATCCTCTTTAACTCCGCCTCCAAGCTGGCATTACTCAATGTATTCATAAATGAAAAATAATTACATTTTGGAGACAATAACTCTAGAGTGACCAAGGTTCCAGCAAAGTCACATGCTGAACTGGATTCTAGCATGTCTCAGACTTAAGCATCTTCTCAAATTTCTCTGAATTCTTAAATTTTTTCACACTTCACTGATGTTTCCCCAGAGCTAGTTCTGCCACCATCTTTAAATAAGTACATGAACATTATTAATGACTTTGTTATTTTGATTTCACAACTCGTTTTCTCAGATAGTGAATTCCTCATGCAGAACTGTCTCTTCAATAATAGGAGAAATGATCATTATTTCCCAGCAAGGCGATGAGATCATGGAGTTTGGATGCCTCCCTTATCTTGGGGTCCAGACATCCCCTTAATCTTGGGGCTCAGATGCACCTATGCATATGTGCTCCAACTGCGAACACTGCAGTCACTGTCCCATACCAACCCAGCATTTGTTAAGTTGCTATTTGAGATAGATGTCAGATCCCTGAAAGGAATCAAATATATCTTAGGATATAAAGAAATATTATATAGAAAAAACAGTTCTTCTCACTGGTTAGGACACAATCACTGACGTTCTGTGGGAACTAGAGGCAGAGCTCCACTTTTCCCCACTTGCTACAGGGCAGCCCAACATCCGTCTTCAATCTTCCTATCATGGACCTATCTAGAGTCTTTCTCTTGTTCCTGATGGAACACGCTGAAACTCACAAAACTGACCGTACCGCTTCAGGCAATTATTATTACCTGCTAATAACCGCTTATATTACGTGCAGAATAATAAGATGATGTTTATTAGTTTCCAGCTAAGAATGACATATTTTATATCTCAGTGACTTTAAGGAATGATATGTCCCTTTGAATCTGTAGCCTTTGGAAGCAGCTGAAATAATGTTTTTGGTCTCTGGGAACATGTTGTGCTCTTTGGAGACTGAAATAATGTTTCTATAATAAATCTGAGTGCAGCCGCTTTAAGAAGTAGCGAAGCCCTTCCCCCAGCTTTATAAGTTGGAGACACCATTTTTCGCCCCCTCTCAGTGCCTCTGGACCCCTGAGTCTGCGCCGAGAGGCAGCAGTGTGGAGCCAATGAAGGCTAAGAATAAGGGCATTTCAGGCATGCGCATCGCATCAGGGCGGGCCTTCCGGCGTCCAGCTTGTGGTGGTCGTTTTGGCCGCTCCTGGGTCTGTTAACGGTTCTGGAGTGCTGAGTGTGGACGGGGGTGAAAGGCTAAGAATAAGGGCATTTCAGGCATGCGCATCGCATCAGGGCGGGCCTTCCGGCGTCCAGCTTGTGGCGGTCGTTTTGGCCGCTCCTGGGTCTGTTAACGGTTCTGGAGTGCTGAGTGTGGACGGGGGTGACGGGACCAAGGAGTCGTGAGAGGGGTCGTCGTCCCTGCTGCACAGAGGCTGTTCTCAGTCTCGGCGACACCGTCAGGGGTGACCCGCACCAGGGCTGGGAAAAGGGACCGCCGTGCCCGGGTCCCACACCTGTCGCCCGCCGCTCCCAGCCCCGTTCCGCCCACAGAGTCACATGGCGGCGGCCGCGCTGAGGGACCCGGCTCAGGTAAGTGCTGCGTCCTCCGGGCCTCACCCGCCTTTATGCCACCCAAATCCTAAACTCCAGTGAGGGGCGCCTGCTCATGTCCACACAGCCCAGGCCCCTGTGGCCAGGAGTTAGGCGTTCGTGGGTGGGGGTCCCTGTTTCTGACATCCAGTGTGATGGGGTGTGGGAGAGTGTGACTGGCAGAGGGACTGGCTCGTGCAAAGGCTTGGAGGTGCGACTGAACCGGGACGATTAGAGAAACCTGGGGTCCATCTTGTGTCCACCTGGAACAGAGTGTGTGAGGCGGAGTCATGCCTGGACTGGCAGGCGCGACTTCATTCTGAGGGCCGTGGAAGCCATGGAGGGTTGTGAACAGAAGAGGGACACGGTCTGAGTGAGGGTTTTAAAAGTTTTCTAAGAGCTGTTCAGAGGGAGGACAGATTGGAATGGGTGATGAGGACAGTGATGCACAGGGAGGTTGAGTCCTTATCCAAAGCACAGAGCTGGGAAGGAAGAGGCAGCATTGAGGAATGAATCACGGTTTAGTTATTCAGTCCAAGGTTACCTTCCCTCCAGGGCTGGGCAGAGGTACAGAAGAGGTTTGAGCTTATTGAAACCCACTGTGATCCCCAGCTTCTATGGCATGCTTCTGCCCACAGGTCCCCATTGCTGAAGAAACACTTGTGGAACATATGCAGGGAAGTGCAGTGTGTTTCAGGCCTTTACTGGTTCTGACCCCACTCATATGATCTCTGGGATTGTGGTGACCTGGAATTCTTTGCCACCATTCTCCCAACCCTTGGGTTTGGGAACCTGGAAGAAATCCCAAGCCCAAGTTCAGGGAGGAATCCCCTAGACTCATCCTGAATCCAGGCTGAGGGTTGTATGGAGGGTTCCCTTTTCTGGCCACCAGTGGAAAGATTATGGAAAGTTATCCCAGGAACAGGTACCAGCATGTGTAAATGCATGGGGGTGTGGTTGAGTTGGGAGCAGGGTACAGCAGGTCTCTATTCTTTCTATTAGGAACAAAGAGTTGGGGGGAGGGGAGGGAGGTGGAGACCTTCATCCTGGAATGTGGCTGCCTGAGAAGTTGGACATATTTTGTGGAGAAGTGGGAGGTTTGGATCAGAGGAGGGAGGTAATCTTACTCAGGTCTAAATAGCCTCCACCTGGCTGCAGAGTAAAGAACAGACTTTGAGGGTGAAGGAGGAGGAAGGCTGAACAGGGAGAAAGCTATTGCAATAGTCTAGGTGAGCACTGATGGTGCAAATCAGTGTGGTGGTTGCCTAGGTGGGAGAAGTGGTTAGGGTACAGATCCAGTTTTTAGGAAAGGTTGCCCAGGTTTTCTGATTTTGAAGGAAAGAGAAAGGTAGGAGTTAAGAATGATGCTAAAGTTTTAGTCCTAGTAGCTTGAGGGATGGAAGCTACATCAACTGAGACAGGATAGTCAGTGGTAGAAGTGATTTTCATTGGAAATATTAGGAGTTTTGTTTTTGGTTGTGTTAATAGTCAGAGATATTTCAGAGAAAAAATGAGTAGTGGCATCAAGTGGGCAGCTGGACACAGAGGTATGGAAATCTGGGGAAAGGTTCAGGATGGAGACATTCAAAAATGGTGGCTAGTGTGTGGACCAGAATGGAGCTGTGGATCACATTTAAGAGGAGAATTGAGGTCAAGGTGGTAGTACTCTTGGCAGGCCATAAAGAAAAGGATGAGATCCAAGGTCTCTTGCTTGTGCACCTGGTGGGGGCAGGTTTCATCTGTTCCACAAACAAATGTGGGAGAAAAGTAGTCATGAAGGGACTGTTTGTGGGGAGGGTGGTCTGGCAGGTGGCTAAGACTTCCAAGGGAAGAGTAGAGGTGAGACAGATGCAAAAGCAGAGAAGTAATTGAGACAAGGTGACACTGAGGCCAGGGCCTCTGCTTAGTCACTGTTCCACAGATTTACTAGAATATTTTGGTGAGCTTTGGTGGGGTCTGAGATGTTTCACAGTTGCCAGTGGGTAAAGTTAGAGATAAATGTGGTCATCTGCGAGTCACTATTCTAGGCATAGGGGCTAAAGGGGCTGGGCTTTAAATGAGGATATTGTGGGAGAGGAAGGATGTGGCTGCTGAGGGGACAGCAGGTGCAGCACAGAAGGGGAAGAGTGCCATGGGTATCTGCAATTCACATGTGGTTCTGGGTGGCTAATGTTGAAGCAAGGATCAGAGACACACAGGAAGGCCTTCAAAGCAGCATTTGAGGTTGACCCTGGTGTTGTGATCCATTGCAGGTCTTGGATAGTACAGGATCTTCTTTGGAAGAAATCCCAAGGGAAATTGCCTGGCAGGAAGGAGTGGGGCCCCATAATGTAGTTCCTGAGCTTAGATGGCATCTATCTGCGCACCTGCCTGTAGTTGCTGAGGGCTGGGCACAGTGATTAATGGAACCGGTAGAGAGCACCAGTTGCATTAGGGTCTGATATCTCCTCTGAGGTTGGGAGGAGTCTGGTCATGGCGTAGATGTGTGGGGAGATGGCTTGTGGGTCCTTGGGAGAGAGACTGTGGTTTTATCTGTCCACATCATGACAGGGCAATGTAACCTTTGAGGACGTGGCCGTGTACTTCTCCTGGGAGGAATGGGGGCTCCTTGATGAGGCTCAGAGACATCTGTACCACAGTGTGATGCTGGAGAACTTTGCTCTTATATCCTCACTGGGTAAGGCCCTTACAACTACCCCAGTGCCCTGGGCTAGACTTTGCCTTTCTGCTCTTCCCCAGGGTTTGCTCTGTCCTCCCACCTGGGCTGTGGGCACTGTTTTCTTCCTCACTTCCCTGGGTAGGTGCTGTTGTTACTAGGGCTGGGTTGTTTGTACTGTTCTCTTCTCTTCCTTGTGGCCTCAATACCTGTTGCCCCAAAGCCTCGTGGGGAAGGACTCAAGGTCAGTACTCTTCCAAGGAGACTAATGAATCCCACCTTGCTTGCCCTCTTCCTGGAGGGGGGACTGTGTCCAGATCCATGCCATCTCTGTATCCTAGGTTTTGGTCCCTTATTCTAGCTGATAGTTCTTCATGCCTACCTGTGCTAGAATTGTAGTCACCGACATGGGTACTACTTGTTGGCAACAAGAACTGTTTTTGTGAGACCCTCATTTGAGGTTCTTTTTGCAACGTTTAGTTTTCTGTGGTCTGTCATGTAATAAGTTGCTCTGGGCGAGTGCTGGCCACTTACCTGTCCTTTCTTTCCCTTAAGATTTGCACTATCTAAGACCCATGTAACTGCTCAGCTGGGGATGGGGGAGTTTTAGGGGCATCACAGGATGGACATGACTCCACCCATGGCAGGATGGGCTCAGAGAGGGCCTGTCCCTGCTGAAGACAGATGGGGGAGGGCATGACATTAGGGCTGTGTTCACATTGTACCAGAAGCCTGTTCAAACCAGTGAGTCGATGCCACTGCCATTGGCCACACCTCATTTCTTCCTTTTCTTCCTCATTCTTGATACTTGGCCAGCTTGTCATTTTTACTCTGAATTCTGGCCCCTGGCTTTCCTGCCAACTTTCTGCCTCCATCTGCCACCCATTCCTTTTCACTGCCACCTCTGCAGTGTTCTCCATCATTGGCCCACACATAATGTGTTGAATGGTGCACACATATCCTTAGATAGTCCTTGAACCCAAGCTATTCATTTACAATTGGATTTTTCTGTTGCTGAACAAACTTTTTCAGTCTTCATATGTCATCAATAACTAAGGCCTTGCTGAAGGTCATTCACAGAGGAGCAAGTTGGAAATCCTGTCTGCCTCTCCTCAACACGCTGCACCCCATTCTTATGTCCTTCATCTTGTGAAGCCTCCTGATTTCCATGACCTGTAGAGCCCCATGACTGCAAAGCAGCCCCTTCCTTAGCCTGAGTCCAACTTCATCCTGAAAACAGTATGCTCATTTTTTGTTGTGTCGGACATGTATTTGTGATAAGGCCACCCATTACCCCCAAAGACAACATGTACTTCTCCAGCATTTCTCTGCTTTCAGGTTGTTGGTGTGGTGTGCGTAATGAGGCACCTTGTGAGCAGCATGGTTCTGTGGAAAGAATGTCACAAATCTGTACTCCAGTGCCAGATTCATCAACACAGCAAGCTCATCTCTGTGAGATGTGTGTACCTATTATGCAAGATATTTTGTACCTGGCTAAACACCAAGGAACACATAGTAGGCAGAAATTGTACATGTGTGGGACATGTGGGAAACAATTCTGTTTCAGTACAAACCTTTACCAACACCAGAAGGGGCAGAGTGGAGAGAAACTCTACAGAAATGACACAGACAGGGTGTCCTCTGTGAAGAGTTACAGAATCCATGCATCAGGGAAGCCTTTCACCTGTGGGGAGGTTGGGAACAACTTCCCAGCCAATGTGGGCCTTCTTCAGTATCAGGCCACTCCCAAAGGGGTGAAGCCACAAGGCATTACTCAGCGTGAAGCCTTTCACAGTGGAAAAAGTCACAAATGTGAATGTGGGAAAGCCTTCTGCCGCAAACATACACTTACTCAGCACCAGAGAATCCACACTGGAGAAGGACTGTATGACTGCAGTGAATGTGGGAAAACCTTCAGCTACAAGCATACATTGGTTCAGCACAAGAAAATCCGCACTGGAGAAAGACCTTTTGAGTGTAACGAATGTGGTAAGGCATTCAGGTTCAAATATAAACTTGTTCAGCACCAGCGTATTCACACTGGAGAACGGCCTTATGAGTGTGCTGAATGTGAGAAAGCTTTTAGGTGCAAATCCAAACTTGTTCAGCACCAGAGAATTCACACAGGAGCAAGACCTTATGAGTGTGCTGAATGTGGGAAATTCTTTAGACAAAGCTCCAGCCTTGTTCAACACCAGAGAATTCATACTGGATCAAGGCCTTATGAATGTGGCGAATGTGGAAAATCCTTTAGCCAAAGCTCTAATCTCATTCATCATCGAAGGGTTCACACTGGAGAGAGGCCTTATGAGTGTGGGGAATGTGGGAAATCTTTTAGACAAAGTTCCAGCCTTATTCAACACCGGAGAATTCACACAGGAGTAAGGCCTTATGAATGCAGTGAATGTGGGAAATGCTTTAGCCAAAAGTACAGTCTTATTCAACACCATAAACTTCACTCCAGATAAAGGCCTCATGCGTGCAGCCAATTCAGTTAACAGTATACTCTTGATTCAGCACCAAAAATTTCACAGTTCAGGTAGTTTCACAAGTTCAGTTCATGTGTGAAAGCCTTTAGCTAAAGATCTAGCACTAAAATTCCACACGAGATAATGGTGTTAGACCCACAGGGCATGCGCTCTTTGTTCAATGTAACAGCACTAGAGAGCTTTTTGAGCCTGAAGTTGAACTTCATACATGTGAATATTCACAGTGGGGAGATTCCCCATGAGATCCAGGTATGTGAGAAGTTTTCAGGAGCTGCATTCTGCATTTCACCCTGCCAGAATTATGTCATCACCAGGTTCTGTGGGAGAAGCCTTTTTACCTCTACCACCTGGCAAGTCCTACAGCATATATTGGCCAGCACAATATACTTAAAGAAGACAGATGTTCGTGCTCTCTCCCATTCCCTGGAGGATATAATAGCCTGAACCCTTAGTGGTTTCCCTTTCCCTTTTTTCTGACTAGTGTAGGCCCAAAGGTACAGCCGGTACTGATGGTGGCTTGTAAAGTTATAGTTTCTTCATGGCATTGTTGGTCTCACATAAAATTTTTGATGGACTTCTACCCTCAAAGTCACAGACCTGGGAACTGTTCCTCATATTGTTCTGGCTTGTGCAATAATAAAAGTCTTATTATTTAAGTCACCTTTAATCTTAAAAGTTCTGTTCACTATGTGGTGGTTTGAAATAGAATTGGGCTCCACCAGTGTGAAGGGGTGAAGAGCTTTTGTGAGGGTTTTAACTTTGTGTGCCTCAGGGAACAGTATGATATCAGTGAGTACCTCTCACTATGGATTTGGCCTAATTTCATTACTGCCTATGGTATAGAAAATAACACTTGATTTTTATCTTCAGTTTCTGGCATAAAGCTTCTAAAACCTTTGGAATTTCATGAGTAATAAGAGTGTCTTTTGTATGCTAATGAGGTGACTTATGGTGGAGGCCTGTAAGTAGCTTTAAGATGAGTACTAGTTACCAGGAAAACCAGCCACTGGATTAGAGAGTTAGAACTTTTGACTGAACTAACCTTTGGGGAGGAGAAGATGCTAGAGTTTGATTTCAATTGCCCATGACCAGTAAGTTAGTCAACTATGCCTATGCAATGAAACCTGGGTTAAAAGCCCCTAAACAACAGGGTTCTGGAAGCTTCTGGGTTAGTGAATTCATTCACATGCTGGGTTGGGGTGCACCCCTACTCCATGGGGAAAAAGGCTGCTGAGCTTGGGGCTCTTCTTGACCTTACCCTATGTACCTCTTCATCTGGTTGTTCATTTGTATCCTCTTATTAAAAACTAGTAGTGAGTGTAGCACTTTCCTGAGTTCTATGAGTTGTTCTAGCAAATTACCAAACCTAAGGGTGTGGGTAGGCAGTCATGGGAGCAATTTGTGGGTCTATCTGACAAAAGTGTGGGTAGCCTGGGGACCCCATTTGTGGCTGGCGTCTGAAGTGGGGCAGTCATGTGGGACTGAGTCCTTAACCTGTGAGTACTGTGCTAGGTAGTTAGTGTCAGAATTGAATTGAACTTGTAGGACACAGTTTGTGTCAGAGAAATGGCATAGGGATGATGTCTGATGTCAGAAAATAGGATTTTCTAGACGGGCCCTGACTCATAGAATCATAGTTTTAGAAGAGAAAGGATGAAAGGATGAGGGATGAAGAACATTTCGCTCCTGGATGGCCCTCTAATCATTTGTGGTACAAAACTGTAGCTTTGCTGCAATCAGTTACTAAAGGAAAATGTTACCAGTGGAACTCAGAAATGGCTTAGATTCAAATCCCAAAGAGTTGGCTCATTGGATATGTAAGAAAGTTCAAAATAAGAAGCATCCTAAATATATAATTGTTTGTATTTATCCGTTTTGCGTTAAAATTTAAATCTAGAGTACCCGAGACTGGGTAATTTATATAGAACAGAGGTTTATTTCGCTCACAATTCTGGGACAGCTGCATCTGGTGTGGGCCTCAGGCTGCTTCTACTCATGGTGGAAAACAGCAGGCAGCAGGTGGGTACAAGCAGATCACATGACAAGAGGAAGCAAGAGAGAGAGAGAGGGGGGAAGTGCCAGGGTCTTTTAAACAACCAGGTCTTGCAGGAACCCCCACCCCCCAGGGAGAGCATTAATCCATTCATGAGGGATCTGCCCCCATGACTCAAACAGCTTTCAACACTGCCACATTGGGGATCAGATTTCCACATGAGTTCTGGGAGGACAATACATCCAACTCCATCACTCTTGGTTGTTGTTATCCGTAATAGCTAAAATGAAAGTAAAGAGTGACCAGTGAGACCTTGAGGCTTGACCAAGCTCAGGTTTTTGTTTGTCTGAGCTTTAGCCATTAGAATCAAATCCACATGCAAAGGGGAAAAATTATACTGGGACAACAAAGAACACCTCTAAGACCTCTCTAGTCAACAGAGGTAGTCCGTGGGAAGGGAGGGAAAAACCAAGAAACTATTGAAACCAGGGTATAGACTGAAGGGTTGTCTAATTTTGTGGATCAGCATTATCAGTTTGCAGAACCTTTACTAAAATGAATTGTGAGAGTGACTAAATTAGGAGTGGTATCTTTGGTTTTAAATACTGCAGAGTGGAAGAGCATGTTTGGGTTGATACAGGGTCCATATCTAACTACTGAACAATCACAGGGAGATTTGAATCACAGTGCAGATGGCTATACATGATCCAGACACATAGTAGGTTATTCTTGAAGGAACAGCCTCCTGATGGACTGGATAAAAGCCACTGTCAAGTGTGTTTACTCTGAAAAGGAGGACTGTCTGACTCTTATAAATGCCAAGTCGAATACCCCAGGTGAAATAGCTAGTATGCTTTGTATGTAAGTATTGGGAAAAACAACACAAACTGCCAAATTGTTTTTCTTACACCATTACTCAGCAACGATCATTGACCAGGTGTGTGGGGATCCCACCAGCAAGCAAGCAAGCAATTGTCTAGTGTATACCAGCCGGGTGCTGTCCACTTCAATTCAGACACTGTCTACCTGGAGGTAGAATCAGATCCCACACGTTGAAGGCTCAGTCCCCAAGACTGCTCCCCACTTCAGATGGCAGTCGTAAGCCCAGGCCTCTGGACCTTCAACATCAATCAGCTATAAACCATGGTTTCCACAACCCCCTCTTTGGGTTCAATTAGTTTGCTAGAGTGGCTCACAGAACTCAGGGAAACAGTTAAGTTTACCTGTTTATTACAATGGATATTTTAAAGGATACAAAGCAGCAGCCAGGTGAAGAGATTCATAGGACAAGGTCTAAAAGTTTTCCAGGGGCAGGAGCCTTTGTTTCCACAGAGTTGGGGTGTGCAGCCCTCACAGCATGCAGATGAGTTCAGCTGTCCAGAAGCTCTTAAGAACTCTCTCCTCTTGGGTCTTTTATGGAGACTTCATTGCACTGACATGCTTAAAGCAGGAACAACAATGTAGAAATGTGATTGGACAAAGGGGATATGATCTAACACTAACAGACTAGGTGGGAAACTCAGCAAGGCTTGTTTGTTCAGATTCTTCTTGGCTTATGTGCAACATTCCTTTCTCCAAAGCATGGGGCAGGATCTGGAATGGAGGTCTTAATGACCTACAATCAGATAAGGTAAGTCAGAATTTCTTTATGGCTAACTCTGAGACAGACTAGAGCTTTATGGCTGGCTTGGAGGACCTGCCTTGGGGAAGAGGGATTCTAGTTTCTATGGCTTGCCTCAGGGAGAAAAAGGAATAGGTGAAAGGAGGGCAGGAGAAAGTCAGATTTTTTTCTGAGGCCCGCTTCTGAGGCCTAAAGTACCCCAACATTATAAAAAAAATTTAAGGAAGTTACAAGCCAGGAACCATGGACAAAAACATATATATCTTATAATATTCTTAAGTTTTAAATAGGTGGTCATAAAAGGACTTCCTGTTGAAATGACATTTTGCTAGTGACTTGAATGGGATGTATACTTCATGTGGCTATCAGAAGGAAAGGGGTTTAGGCAAAGAGATCTGAAAAGTCCTGTGGAGATGGTTTAGGGAACAGCAAGAATATATCATATATATTAAGCCATGTGGAACCATCTTTATGATGACCAAGATATTCACCTGCTTAATGTGCTCATTACTCTTATGGTAAGTACTATGATGAAAGGGGCTCTTTTTGTATGGACGCCCCAGATAGTCTTGCTGCTACAAATTTGAGCCTGAGAAGTCTTATTGGATTTGTTGTCTCAGTTTACCTGTATTAGTTCCTACAGATACCAAGAACATCAAAGTAATTTAAAATAATGGAGAGAGACAGGGAAGAGTCAAGGGATATGTCTCAGCACGGTGGAAGTCTTTAGATGGTTATTGGGAAATGGGACGAATATAGTGGACATGGATGGGGTTGAAACAAAGGTGGTGTTGATAATAGCACTGTTGAAGGTTGGATGGACCCACGTTAGCTCTGTGCTAGCTCCAGGTAGTGTCAGAATTGAATTGTAGTACACCCAGTTAGTGTTGGAGAATCAGAGAATTGTTATAATAACATGTGGTGTCAAAAAAGGGCACACACTGCACAAGGCCTTGTAAGAAAAACTGCTGGGATTTGTGGTCCTAATTTGTGGCCTTGATACCAGAATTTTTTGTAGTCTAAAAAGTCCCTGAGGAGTGTGAAGTTGTTCTGACAACCTACAGTGCTGGGAGAAGCATGAATTGGTTTCCTTGTTTCTAGGGAATGTTACTCAGTTCCCAGCATTTTAAAGAAAAGGTATTTCCCAAGTCGTGCAACAGAGCCAGGTGTCCTGATGTCAGAATTCAGTTGGCTACCTGTAAGACTACAGGAGACAGAGGGAACCCTAATTGGTACAGATTAACAGGATTAATAGGGTGTGGAGAAGACAGCAGCAAACTTCAGAGAATATTTCTCTTCTAAAAGTGCATCCACAAATGTTTCAGTGAATATGGCTGTGCAGAATGAGCATGTACAGAAATTCTTAGGATTTTTATACTTGTGTATTTTCTGTAGCTGAGGTCATTGTCAGAGTTAACTTAAAAGTTTTGTGGATTCTTGTAGCCTCTCTGTGCTGATCACCTCAAGGCCATTGCTGCATCATCAAGAAAATGATGGTAGCAGCCCTGTAGTTGAAGAGTGGCTTTTGTGACCCAGCCACTGTTCCTGTTGACCCGGAAATGATCTTCATTCATCACCAGTATTTTCTGCTACTGATATGGGGCTGCTTTTCCCAAGCATGAAGACAAAAACAATGCAGTAATATAGGGTTGCCAAATTTTCTGGTTTTCTGAAGAGTGGGGAAATCCAGACTTTTATTTTAAGCCATTTACATTTTAAAAAACCTTTTTAAGATGTAAATAGCATGCAAAAAACTACATATAAAGTGTGTAATTTGATAAGTTTTGACATTTATATAAAACTATGAAAGTATTATAATCATAACGAACATATTCATAATCACAATTACCCTGTGCCCTTTTATAATCTTTCCCTACCTTTGAAATATTAGGACCATACCTCCTTGGGAACACTACTATCTCTCCCCTTCTTGTGTCCTCACTTCCCTGTCTTCTTTTATGCAAATGATGGGTTAGTTGGATAAATTCAGTGATGACCCTCTACCTAAGGGATTTTTTTTTTGTCCTTTTTGAGACTGGCCACACCACGCTCAGCCAGTGAGCGCTGTGAGCACACCGGTCATCCCTATATAGGATCCGAACCTGCGGCGGGAACGCTGCTGCTCCCGAGTGTGCCACCGGCTCGGCCCAACCTAAGGGATTTTGACTTCAAGTTATAAGGAAACTGTTTAAGAGACATACAACCTTCATGGGATGCCGAGATTTCCCAGAGATGCTATGTGGTAACCCACTCTACCAAGCCCCAACCCTGGGAAGTTCAAGAGGACCCTGGAAAATTCTTTGGAATTCATTGCAGCCCTCAGCCTTTCCTCTACTCTTCTAGATGAACCAGACTTCCTAGACCCTAAGCTGTGTGGTCTCCACACAGGTTAAGTTTAGGGAGACCTTGCCAAAGGCAGCATCTGAGCTTTGAGCTGTGGGATGACCACCATTAAAAGTGTGCAAGGCTGGAAAGGAAACAGATTCCAGAGGTTTTAGACAGTCATTGTTCATAGACCCAGAAACTGCTTTTATCTGTTTATTTTATGTTTTAAATTTTTCTGTACCCCTATAGAATTCATTACTGTGAATAAATAGCAATCTAACGTAAATCCCTACTCCTCGTAATGCGAGGTAATTTCACCTAAAGCCAGATATAAACAGTCCTTTTTTTCTCACTGATTGATATCACATATATACATGGAAAAAGAGAAAGAATGAGAAAGAGTGACTATTTTATTCTGTTCCACTTACCTGTTCATAAGATAAATTCATACTGTAGACCACTTTTGAAAAGTTATTAGTGCAAACCATGTGACATGTATGGAATAGTATACATTAGACATATGTAGACTTATAAATTTTTAGAAAGAGCACAGCAGAACTAAGCAATAAGGTAATGAACAGCCCAATTTTAAAATATGAGCTAAAAAGCAAACCTCATTCATAAGTTGGGGGGAGGGGAGAGAAAGAAAAGAAAGAATGAAAGAAGAAAGACCACAAAATGTTGAACTTTTGGAAGGAGAGAACAGACTTACAGTTACTAAAGGTGCGGGAGGGGAATGGGGAGAGGGCTTAGGGAATAACAGGGTAAATGACACAAAGAATAATTATGATTTGTAATGCTGAACATGCTAATATTGACTTGATCATCACATGCTGTATACAAATACTGATAGTCAACTCTTGACCCCATAAGTATGTAAAATCAGAAGTAAATAAATTTTTTAGAGAAAAAAAAAACGAGCCAAAAAGCTTCACAGACTTTTCACCAAAGAGGATGTACAGATGGCAAGTAAACATATGAAAAGATGCTACTCCACATCATATGGCAGCAGAGAAATGCAAATTGAAACAGCAGTGAGATACCACTACATACCTATTAGAATAGCCAAAATCCAGAACACTGACAGCAACAAATGCTGATGAGGGTGTGGAGTAAGAACTCATTCATTGCTGGTGGGAACACAAAATGATACAGCCACTTTGGAAGACAGGTTGACAGTTCTTATAAAACTAAACGTACTTTTACCAAATTATCCCGCAATTGTGCTCCTTGGTATCTACCCAAATGAGTTGAAAACTTAGGTCTACACAAAAACCTGCACGTGGATGTTTTTAGCAGATTTATTCATAATTGTCAGAATTCAGAAGCACCCCAAGGTGTCCTTCAGTAGGTGAGTGGATAAACTGGTACATCCAGACAATGGAATGTTATTTTGTGCTAAAAAGAAATGAGCCATCAACCTGTAACATGGAGGAATCTTAAATGCATATCACTGAGTGAAAGAGGCCAATCTGAAAGGCTGCATGTCCAACTACATGACATTCTGGAAAAGGCAAAACTATGGAGGAAATAAAAATTTCAGTGGTTGCATAGTAGGTAGAGGCAAAGGAGGGATAAATAAACAGAGGACAGGATTTTTCGGGCAGTGAAACTATTCTGTATGATAGTATGATGGTTGATGTATATTATTATACATTTATCAAAACCCATTGAATGCACAATACTGAGTGTCTTAGTTTGTGCTGCTGTAACAAAATACCACAGACTAGGTAATTTATAAACAGTATAAATTTATTTATTACAGCTCTGGAGGCTGAGGGGTTTGCTGTCTGGTGAGAACCTGGTCTCCAATTCCAAGATGGTGCCTTGTTGCTGCATCTTCCAGAGGGGAGGAATGCTGTGTCCTCACATGGCAGAAGGGATGAAAGGGGTGAAAAAGTGGTGACGTCCCCTAGTCAAGCCCCTTCATAATGGCACCTAATCCTAATCATAAGGGCGGAACCCTTATGACTCAACCACCTCCTAAAGGCCACACTTCTTAATACTATTGCATTGGGGATTAAGTTTCAACATGAGTTTTGGAGGGGGACACCATCATTCAATCCATGGCATTAAGAGCAAACCCTAATATAAACTATGGACCTTGGGTGATAATGATGTGACAATGTAGGTTTATTAACTGTAACAAATGTACCACTTCGGTGGGGAACGTTGATAATGAGGGATGCTATGTATGTGTGTGTTGGGCATAACTTTACGCGCATGCGCCCTGACGCGCACGGGCGCCATTTCATGCGCTCCGCGGCCACCAATTCACTAGCGCTCAACGGCACGTAGCTGCCAGCCTCGCCCTTCCGGGTCCCAGTGATTCAGCCCTCAGCTCTTGAGCTCAGTAACTCATTTGAGAAAACAGACCTCTACAAAAATATAAACTAAGATTTACCTGTTTAATTAGATGATCTCAAATTTTCTCGCATCCACTTGGTATTTTAAACAGACTTCTAAATTCTCTTTAGTCTCATTTATGTAATTTTTTCACAAAATTTTATGGTAAAATTTTATGCT